>NW_027125301.1:0-135000 GCF_033026475.1 Channa argus
TATTTCGATTAATAGTATGTGGTGGCTTTGTCCAAACTGAGGCTGTTTAGAAATTGGTTCTTAACTTTCTTCTGTAGTCTCGCATAACCCTTTTCAATTTCTTTGACCAATTTGCACATGCTGTTTGCCATATCGCGTGCACCAAGAAGAGGGCATGCAATTGCAGGAAAGGAACTCCTCAACAGGTAACTCAAAACTGAAATTGAACGACGACGACCATTAGTCAACCCACTGACACAGCTTGAGTGTTAATGTCATCTTTAAATAACAACAATTGTGTTTCTGCCTGGTTTCAGGCCAGGGACCTTTCACGTGTGAGGCGAACTTGATAACCGCTACACCACAGAAATCGGCGACTTTGACGAGCTACTTCAGAGCGTAGCTTCCCAGCAAGAAGAATACCACGGTCGTGGAAGTTTACTCCTCAGGGGTTTTGGGATGAAAGGATCTTTATCGAACTTTGTAGTACTAAAACCAAAAGTGTTGCCTTTCTAATTGTTAGAGCTGAGACAACCCCTTTTACAAGGCAATCCATCCAGACTGACTGTGCACAGGATAATGGATAGCAAAAGGGTTTCTGCCTGATTTCGAACGAGGGACCTTTATGCATGTTAGGCCAAGGTGATATCCACTACACTACAGAATTTAGCCACGTGGGGTATTACTTTCAGAGGGTAGCATCTAACCACAAAGCGACACATTATCGTGCAAGGTCGACTCTAAGGGGCTTTCCAAAATCCTAGTGCACAATAGGTACTTTCTCAGCTTAATGGGGACCATGCTCATATGTGGAGGCTGATCGGTCCAATGCTAAGCCAGTGTAGCGTGGAGAGGGGATTGAAGCTGTGGTAATTGACATCCTAGGGCTGCTTCTTCAGTGCAGCTGTTTTTCATGGGAGAAACAAAGGCTGTTTAGAAATTGGTTATTAACAATCTTCTGTAGTCTCGCAAAACCCTTTTTGATTTCTTTGACCAATTTGCACATGCTGTTTGCCATATCGCGTCCAACAAGAAGAGGGCGCGCAATTGTAGTCAACAGATACTCAAAACTGAAATTGAATAACGACCATTGCAACTTTAGCCAGTAATCGTCCGCTCTGTCAAAGACACAGCCTTTTTTCGGCGACTACTCTGGAGTGACTGCAAAAGATCTAACAGGCAAAAGTAGGCTTTCACATTCAGGCCCGTAGGTAACGTTCCTTTTCAAATGCAGATTGACGGAGAACGTAGGAAAGTAATTTGACAATTGATTCATTTTTGTCCAACCTTGAGCGAGTAAAAGTAATGGCATCAGAACGGCGTAACTACACCAGGGGCATGGCCGGGGGCAGTGCTGTTCCAGTCCTCGTTAGTATAGTGGACAGTATCTCCGCCTGTTGTAATTGACATCCTAGGGCTGCTGCTGCAAGTGCAGCTATTTTTCATGGGAGAAAGTCTCTATTTCGATTAATAGTATGTGGTGGCTTTGTCCAAAGTGAGGCTGTTTAGAAATTGGTTCTTAACTTTCTTCTGTAGTCTCGCATAACCCTTTTCAATTTCTTTGACCAATTTGCACATGCTGTTTGCCATATCGCGTGCACCAAGAAGAGGGCATGCAATTGCAGGAAAGGAACTCCTCAACAGGTAACTCAAAACTGAAATTGAACGACGACGACCATTAGTCAACCCACTGACACAGCTTGAGTGTTAATGTCATCTTTAAATAACAACAATTGTGTTTCTGCCTGGTTTCAGGCCAGGGACCTTTCACGTGTGAGGCGAACTTGATAACCGCTACACCACAGAAATCGGCGACTTTGACGAGCTACTTCAGAGCGTAGCTTCCCAGCAAGAAGAATACCACGGTCGTGGAAGTTTACTCCTCAGGGGTTTTGGGATGAAAGGATCTTTATCGAACTTTGTAGTACTAAAACCAAAATGTGTTGCCTTTCTAATTGTTAGAGCTGAGACAACCCCTTTTACAAGGCAATCCACCCAGACTGACTGTGCACAGGATAATGGATAGCAAAAGGGTTTCTGCCTGATTTCGAACGAGGGACCTTTATGCATGTTAGGCCAAGGTGATATCCACTACACTACAGAATTTAGCCACGTAGGGTATTACTTTCAGAGGGTAGCATCTAACCACAAAGCGACACATTATCGTGCAAGGTCGACTCTAAGGGGCTTTCCAAAATCCTAGTGCACAATAGGTACTTTCTCAGCTTAATGGGGACCATGCTCATATGTGGAGGCTGATCGGTCCAATGCTAAGCCAGTGTAGCGTGGAGAGGGGATTGAAGCTGTGGTAATTGACATCCTAGGGCTGCTTCTTCAGTGCAGCTGTTTTTCATGGGAGAAACAAAGGCTGTTTAGAAATTGGTTCTTAACAATCTTCTGTAGTCTCGCAAAACCCTTTTTGATTTCTTTGACCAATTTGCACATGCTGTTTGCCATATCGCGTCCAACAAAAAGAGGGCGCGCAATTGTAGTCAACAGATACTCAAAACTGAAATTGAATAACGACCATTGCAACTTTAGCCAGTAATCGTCCGCTCTGTCAAAGACACAGCCTTTTTTCGGCGACTACTCTGGAGTGACTGCAAAAGATCTAACAGGCAAAAGTAGGCTTTCACATTCAGGCCCGTAGGTAACGTTCCTTTTCAAATGCAGATTGACGGAGAACGTAGGAAAGTAATTTGACAATTGATTCATTTTTGTCCAACCTTGAGCGAGTAAAAGTAATGGCATCAGAACGGCGTAACTACACCAGGGGCATGGCCGGGGGCAGTGCTGTTCCAGTCCTCGTTAGTATAGTGGACAGTATCTCCGCCTGTTGTAATTGACATCCTAGGGCTGCTGCTGCAAGTGCAGCTATTTTTCATGGGAGAAAGTCTCTATTTCGATTAATAGTATGTGGTGGCTTTGTCCAAAGTGAGGCTGTTTAGAAATTGGTTCTTAACTTTCTTCTGTAGTCTCGCATAACCCTTTTCGATTTCTTTGACCAATTTGCACTTGCTGCTTGCCCTTTTCGATTTCTTTGACCAATTTGCACATGCTGTTTGCCATATCGCGTGCACCAAGAAGAGGGCATGCAATTGCAGGAAAGGAACTCCTCAACAGGTACTCAAAACTGAAATTGAACGACGACAATTGCAACTTTAGCCAGTAATGGTCCGCTCAGTCAAAGGCACACAGCCTTTGTCCAGCGACTACTCTGGCGAGACTGCAAACGAGCAGTGCTTTTCCAGTCCTCGTTAGTATAGTGGACAGTATCTCCGCCTGTCACGTGGAAGACCGGGGTTCGATTCCCCGACGGGGAGAGTCTTTTTGCCTTTGTCCCGGACAGTTGAAATTTCCCGCAATACGTCTTTGGCTTGGTTGAGGAGGCTTGCATTTGCAAATGATGGCCAGAAGAAGTCATCGGTTGTTGTGCCGAAATAGCTCAGTTGGGAGAGTGTTAGACTGAAGATCTGAAGGTCCCTGGTTCGATCCCGGGTTTCGGCATTACACCACCTCTGTCCGGCTTACGATGCCAAGAGGCCCCTAAACTTTTGTTTTTGTACTTAAGACGGTTCGGAAGGTAGTCTCTATGTGTGCCATTCTGTGATTTCAGGTTGTTTTACGGAGCAAGCATGTGTAAGAACTTAGTCAACCCACTGACACAGCTTGAGTGTGAATGTCATCTTAAAATAACAACAATTGTGTTTCTGCCTGATTTCAGGCTAGGGACCTTTCACGTGTGAGGCGAACTTGATAACCGCTACACCACAGATACCGGCGACTTTGACGGGCTACTTCAGAGCGTAGGCAAAAGCAGGCTTTCACATTCAGGCCCGTAGGTAACGTTCCTTTTCAATTGCAGATTGCCGGAGAACGTAGGGGCGTAATTTGACAAGTGATGCATTTTTATCCAACCTTGTGCGAGTAAAACTAATGGCATCAGAACGGCGTAACTACACCAGGGGCATGGCCGGGGCCAGTGCTGTTCCAGTCCTCGTTAGTATAGTGGACAGGATCTCCGCCTGTTGTAATTGACATCCTAGGGCTGCTGCTGCAAGTGCAGCTATTTTTCATTGGAGAAAGTCTCTATTTCGATTAATAGTATGTGGTGGCTTTGTCCAAACTGAGGCTGTTTAGAAATTGGTTCTTAACTTTCTTCTGTAGTCTCGCATAACCCTTTTCAATTTCTTTGACCAATTTGCACATGCTGTTTGCCATATCGCGTGCACCAAGAAGAGGGCATGCAATTGCAGGAAAGGAACTCCTCAACAGGTAACTCAAAACTGAAATTGAACTACGACCATTGCAAGCATGTGTAAGAACTTAGTCAACCCACTGACACAGCTTGAGTGTGAATGTCATCTTAAAATAACAACAATTGTGTTTCTGCCTGGTTTCAGGCCAGGGACCTTTCACCTGTGAGGCGAACTTGATAACCGCTACACCACAGAAATCGGCGACTTTGACGAGCTACTTCAGAGCGTAGCTTCCCAGCAAGAAGAATAACACGGTCGTGGAAGTTAACTCCTCAGGGGTTTTGGGATGAAAGGATCTTTATCGAACTTTGTAGTACTAAAACTAAAAGTGTTGCCTTTCTAATTGTTAGAGCTGAGACAACCCCTTTTACAAGGCAATCCACCCAGACTGACTGTGCACATGATAATGGTTAGCAAAAGGGTTTCTGCCTGATTTCGAACGAGGGACCTTTATGCATGTTAGGCCAAGGTGATATCCACTACACTACAGAATTTAGCCACGTAGGGTATTACTTTCAGAGGGTAGCATCTAACCACAAAGCGACACATTATCGTGCAAGGTCGACTCTAAGGGGCTTTCCAAAATCCTAGTGCACAATAGGTACTTTGTCAGTTTAATGGGGACCATGCTCATATGTGGAGGCTGATCGGTCCAATGCTAAGCCAGTGTAGCGTGGAGAGGGGATTGAAGCTGTGGTAATTGACATCCTAGGGCTGCTGCTTCAGTGCAGCTGTTTTTCATGGGAGAAACAAAGGCTGTTTAGAAATTGGTTCTTAACAATCTTCTGTAGTCTCGCAAAACCCTTTTTGATTTCTTTGACCAATTTGCACATGCTGTTTGCCATATCGCGTCCAACAAGAAGAGGGCGCGCAATTGTAGTCAACAGATACTCAAAACTGAAATTGAATAACGACCATTGCAACTTTAGCCAGTAATTGTCCGCTCTGTTAAAGACACAGCCTTTTTTCGGCGACTAATCTGGAGTGACTGCAAAAGATCTAACAGGCAAAAGCAGGCTTTCATATTCAGGCCCGTAGGTAACGTTCCTTTTCAAATGCAGATTGCCGGAGAACGTAGGGGCGTAATTTGACAAGTGATGCTTTTTTGTCCAACCTTGAGCGAGTAAAAGTAATGGCATCAGAACGGCGTAATCACACCAGGGGCATGGCCGGGGGCAGTGCTGTTCCAGTCCTCATTAGTATAGTGGACAGTATCTCCGCCTGTTGTAATGGACATCCTAGGGCTGCTGCTGCAAGTGCAGCTATTTTTCATGGGAGAAAGTCTCTATTTCAATTAATAGTATGTTGTGGCTTTGTCCAAGCTGAGGCTGTTTAGAAATTGGTTCTTAACTTTCTTCTGTAATCTCGCATAACCCTTTTCGATTTCTTTGACCAATTTGCACTTGCTGCTTGCCCTTTTCGATTTCTTTGACCAATTTGCACATGCTGTTTGCCATATTGCGTGCACCAAGAATAGGGCATCCAATTGCAGGAAAGGAACTCCTCAACAGGTACTAAAAACTGAAATTGAATAACGACCATTGCAACTTTAGCCAGTAATCGTCCGCTCTGTCAAAGACACAGCCTTTTTTCGGCGACTACTCTGGAGTGAATGCAAAAGATCTAACAGGCAAAAGCAGGCTTTCACATTCAGGCCCGTAGGTAACGTTCCTTTTCAAATGCAGATTGCCGGAGAACGTAGGGGCGTAATTTGACAAGTGATGCTTTTTTGTCCAACCTTGAGCGAGTAAAAGTAATGGCATCAGAACGGCATAACTACACCAGGGGCATGGTCGGGGGCAGTGCTGTTCCAGTCCTCGTTAGTATAGTGGACAGTATCTCCGCCTGTTGTAATTGACATCCTAGGGCTGCTGCTGCAAGTGCAGCTATTTTTCATGGGAGAAAGTCTCTATTTCGATTAATAGTATGTGGTGGCTTTGTCCAAACTGAGGCTGTTTAGAAATTGGTTCTTAACTTTCTTCTGTAGTCTCGCATAACCCTTTTCGATTTCTTTGACCAATTTGCACTTGCTGCTTGCCCTTTTCGATTTCTTTGACCAATTTGCACATGCTGTTTGCCATATTGCGTGCACCAAGAATAGGGCATCCAATTGCAGGAAAGGAACTCCTCAACAGGTACTCAAAACTGAAATTGAACGACGACCATTGCAACTTTAGCCAGTAATGGTCCGCTCAGTCAAAGGCACACAGCCTTTGTTCAGCGACTACTCTCGCGAGACTGCAAACGAGCAGTGCTTTTCCAGTCCTCGTTAGTATAGTGGACAGTATCTCCGCCTGTCACGTGGAAGACCGGGGTTCGATTCCCCGACGGGGAGAGTCTTTTTGCCTTTGTCCCGGACAGTTGAAATTTCCCGCAATACGTCTTTGGCTTGGTTGAGGAGGCTTGCATTTGCAAATGGTGGCCAGAAGAAGTCAGCGGTTGTTGTGCCTAAATAGCTCAGTTGGGAGAGCGTTAGACTGAAGATTTAAAGGTCCCTGGTTCGATCCCGGGTTTTGGCATTACACCACCTCTGTCTTGCGTACGATGCCAAGAGTCCCCTTACCTTTTGTTTTTGTACTTAAGACGGTTTGGAAGGTAGTCTCAATGTGTGCCATTCTGTGATTTCAGGTTGTTTTACGGAGCAAGCACGTGTAAGAACTTAGTCAACCCACTGACACAGCTTGAGTGTAAATGTCATCTTAAAATAACAACAATTGTGTTTCTGCCTGATTTCAGGCCAGGGACCTTTCACGTGTGAGGCGAACTTGATAACCGCTACACCAAAGATACCGGCGACTTTGACGAGCTACTTCAGAGCGTAGGCAAAAGCAGGCTTTCACATTCAGGCCCGTAAGTAACGTTCCTTTTCAAATGCAGATTGCCGGAGAACGTAGGGGCGTAATTTGACAAGTGATGCATTTTTGTCCAACCTTGAGCGATTAAAAGTAATGGCATCAGAACAGCGTAACTACACCAGGGGCATGGCCGGGGCCAGTGCTGTTCCAGTCCTCGTTAGTATAGTGGACAGGATCTCCGCCTGTTGTAATTGACATCCTAGGGCTGCTGCTGCAAGTGCAGCTATTTTTCATTGGAGAAAGTCTCTATTTCGATTAATAGTATGTGGTGGCTTTGTCCAAACGGAAGCTGTTTAGAAATTGGTTCTTAACTTTCTTCTGTAGTCTCGCATAACCCTTTTCGATTTCTTTGACCAATTTGCACATGCTGTTTGCCATATCGCGTGCACCAAGAAGAGGGCATGCAATTGCAGGAAAGGAACTCCTCAACAGGTAACTCAAAACTGAAATTGAACGACGACGACCATTAGTCAACCCACTGACACAGCTTGAGTGTTAATGTCATCTTTAAATAACAACAATTGTGTTTCTGCCTGGTTTCAGGCCAGGGACATTTCACGTGTGAGGCGAACTTGATAACCGCTACACCACAGAAATCGGCGACTTTGACGAGCTACTTCAGAGCGTAGCTTCCCAGCAAGAAGAATACCACGGTCGTGGAAGTTTACTCCTCAGGGGTTTTGGGATGAAAGGATCTTTATCGAACTTTGTAGTACTAAAACCAAAAGTGTTGCCTTTCTAATTGTTAGAGCTGAGACAACCCCTTTTACAAGGCAATCCACCCAGACTGACTGTGCACAGGATAATGGATAGCAAAAGGGTTTCTGCCTGATTTCGAACGAGGGACCTTTATGCATGTTAGGCCAAGGTGATATCCACTACACTACAGAATTTAGCCACGTAGGGTATTACTTTCAGAGGGTAGCATTTAGATGCTACATCCTAGACATCCTAGGGCTGCTGCTTGAAGTGCAGCTATTTTTCATGGGAGAAAGTCTCTATTTCGATTAGTAGTATGTTGTGGCTTTGTCCAAAGTGAGGCTGTTTAGAAATTGGTTCTTAACTTTCTTCTGTAGTCTCGCATAACCCTTTTCAATTTCTTTGACCAATTTGCACTTGCTGCTTGCCCTTTTCGATTTGTTTGACCAATTTGCACATGCTGTTTGCCATATCGCGTGCACCAAGAAGAGGGCATGCAATTGCAGGAAAGGAACTCCTCAACAGGTACTCAAAACTGAAATTGAACGACGACAATTGCAACTTTAGCCAGTAATGGTCCGCTCAGTCAAAGGCACACAGCCTTTGTCCAGCGACTACTCTGGCGAGACTGCAAACGAGCAGTGCTTTTCCAGTCCTCGTTAGTATAGTGGACAGTATCTCCGCCTGTCACGTGGAAGACGGGGGTTTGATTCCCCGACGGGGAGAGTCTTTTTGCCTTTGTCCCGGACAGTTGAAATTTCACGCAATACGTCTTTTGCTTGGTTGAGGAGGCTTGCATTTGCAAATGATGGCCAGAAGAAGTCATCGGTTGTTGTGCCGAAATAGCTCACTTGGGAGAGCGTTAGACTGAAGATCTGAAGGTCCCTGGTTCGATCCCGGGTTTCGGCATTACACCACCTCTGTCCGGCTTACGATGCCAAGAGGCCCCTAAACTTTTGTTTTTGTACTTAAGACGGTTCGGAAGGTAGTCTCTATGTGTGCCATTCTGTGATTTCAGGTTGTTTTACGGAGCAAGCATGTGTAAGAACTTAGTCAACCCACTGACACAGCTTGAGTGTGAATGTCATCTTAAAATAACAACAATTGTGTTTCTGCCTGATTTCAGGCTAGGGACCTTTCACGTGTGAGGCGAACTTGATAACCGCTACACCACAGATACCGGCGACTTTGACGAGCTACTTCAGAGCGTAGGCAAAAGCAGGCTTTCACATTCAGGCCCGTAGGTAACGTTCCTTTTCAATTGCAGATTGCCGGAGAACGTAGGGGCGTAATTTGACAAGTGATGCATTTTTGTCCAACCTTGAGCGATTAAAAGTAATGGCATCAGAACAGCGTAACTACACCAGGGGCATGGCCGGGGCCAGTGCTGTTCCAGTCCTCGTTAGTATAGTGTACAGGATCTCCGCCTGTTGTAATTGACATCCTAGGGCTGCTGCTGCAAGTGCAGCTATTTTTCATTGGAGAAAGTCTCTATTTCGATTAATAGTATGTGGTGGCTTTGTCCAAACGGAAGCTGTTTAGAAATTGGTTCTTAACTTTCTTCTGTAGTCTCGCATAACCCTTTTCGATTTCTTTGACCAATTTGCACATGCTGTTTGCCATATCGCGTGCACCAAGAAGAGGGCATGCAATTGCAGGAAAGGAACTCCTCAACAGGTAACTCAAAACTGAAATTGAACGACGACCATTGCAAGCATGTGTAAGAACTTAGTCAACCCACTGACACAGCTTGAGTGTTAATGTCATCTTTAAATAACAACAATTGTGTTTCTGCCTGGTTTCAGGCCAGGGACCTTTCACGTGTGAGGCGAACTTGATAACCGCTACACCACAGAAATCGGCGACTTTGACGAGCTACTTCAGAGCGTAGCTTCCCAGCAAGAAGAATACCACGGTCGTGGAAGTTTACTCTTCAGGAGTTTTGGGATGAAAGGATCTTTATCGAACTTTGTAGTACTAAAACCAAAAGTGTTGCCTTTCTAATTGTTAGAGCTGAGACAATCCCTTTTACAAGGCAATCCACCCAGACTGACTGTGCACATGATAATGGATAGCAAAAGGGTTTCTGCCTGATTTCGAACGAGGGACCTTTATGCATGTTAGGCTAAGGTGATATCCACTGCACTACAGAATTTAGCCACGTAGGGTATTACTTTCAGAGGGTAGCATCTAACCACAAAGCGACACATTATCGTGCAAGGTCGACTCTAAGGGGCTTTCCAAAATCCTAGTGCACAATAGGTACTTTCTCAGCTTAATGGGGACCATGCTCATATGTGGAGGCTGATTGGTCCAATGCTAAGCCAGTGTAGCGTGGAGAGGGGATTGAAGCTGTGGTAATTGACATCCTAGGGCTGCTTCTTCAGTGCAGCTGTTTTTCATGGGAGAAACAAAGGCTGTTTAGAAATTGGTTCTTAACAATCTTCTGTAGTCTCGCAAAACCCTTTTTGATTTCTTTGACCAATTTGCACATGCTGTTTGCCATATCGCGTCCAACAAGAAGAGGGCGCGCAATTGTAGTCAACAGATACTCAAAACTGAAATTGAATAACGACCATTGCAACTTTAGCCAGTAATCGTCCGCTCTGTCAAAGACACAGCCTTTTTTCGGCGACTACTCTGGAGTGACTGCAAAAGATCTAACAGGCAAAAGCAGGTTTTCACATTCAGGCCCGTAGGTAACATTCCTTTTCAAATGCAGATTGACGGAGAACGTAGGAAAGTAATTTGACAATTGATTCATTTTTGTCCAACCTTGAGCGAGTAAAAGTAATGGCATCAGAACGGCGTAACTACACCAGGGGCATGGCCGGGGGCAGTGCTGTTCCAGTCCTCATTAGTATAGTGGACAGTATCTCCGCCTGTTGTAATTGACATCCTAGGGCTGCTGCTGCAAGTGCAGCTATTTTTCATGGGAGAAAGTCTCTATTTCGATTAATAGTATGTGGTGGCTTTGTCCAAAGTGAGGCTGTTTAGAAATTGGTTCTTAACTTTCTTCTGTAGTCTCGCATAACCCTTTTCGATTTCTTTGACCAATTTGCACTTGCTGCTTGCCCTTTTCGATTTCTTTGACCAATTTGCACATGCTGTTTGCCATATCGCGTGCACCAAGAAGAGGGCATGCAATTGCAGGAAAGGAACTCCTCAACAGGTACTCAAAACTGAAATTGAACGACGACAATTGCAACTTTAGCCAGTAATGGTCCGCTCAGTCAAAGGCACACAGCCTTTGTCCAGCGACTACTCTCCCGAGACTGGAAACGAGCAGTGCTTTTCCAGTCCTCGTTAGTATAGTGGACATTATCTCCGCCTGTCACGTGGAAGACCGGGGTTCGATTCCCCGACGGGGAGAGTCTTTTTGCCTTTGTCCCGGACAGTTGAAATTTCCCGCAATACGTCTTTGGCTTGGTTGAGGAGGCTTGCATTTGCAAATGATGGCCAGAAGAAGTCATCGGTTGTTGTGCCGAAATAGCTCAGTTGGGAGAGCGTTAGACTGAAGATCTGAAGGTCCCTGGTTCGATCCCGGGTTTCGGCATTACACCACCTCTGTCCAGCTTACGATGCCAAGAGGCCCCTAAACTTTTGTTTTTGTACTTAAGACGGTTCGGAAGGTAGTCTCTATGTGTGCCATTCTGTGATTTCAGGTTGTTTTACGGAGCAAGCATGTGTAAGAACTTAGTCAACCCACTGACACAGCTTGAGTGTAAATGTCATTTTAAAATAACAACAATTGTGTTTCTGCCTGATTTCAGGCCAGGGACCTTTCACGTGTGAGGCGAACTTGGTAACCGCTACACCACAGATACCGGCGACTTTGACGAGCTACTTCAGAGCGTAGGCAAAAGCAGGCTTTCACATTCAGGCCCGTAGGTAACGTTCCTTTTCAAATGCAGATTGCCGGAGAACGTAGGGGCGTAATTTGACAAGTGATGCATTTTTGTCCAACCTTGAGCGATTAAAAGTAATGGCATCAGAACAGCGTAACTACACCAGGGGCATGGCCGGGGCCAGTGCTGTTCCAGTCCTCGTTAGTATAGTGTACAGGATCTCCGCCTGTTGTAATTGACATCCTAGGGCTGCTGCTGCAAGTGCAGCTATTTTTCATTGGAGAAAGTCTCTATTTCGATTAATAGTATGTGGTGGCTTTGTCCAAACTGAGGCTGTTTAGAAATTGGTTCTTAACTTTCTTCTGTAGTCTCGCATAACCCTTATCGATTTCTTTGACCAATTTGCACATGCTGTTTGCCATATCGCGTGCACCAAGAAGAGGGCATGCAATTGCAGGAAAGGAACTCCTCAACAGGTAACTCAAAACTGAAATTGAACGACGACGACCATTAGTCAACCCACTGACACAGCTTGAGTGTTAATGTCATCTTTAAATAACAACAATTGTGTTTCTGCCTAGTTTCAGGCCAGGGACCTTTCACGTGTGAGGCGAACTTGATAACCGCTACACCACAGAAATCGGCGACTTTGACGAGCTACTTCAGAGCGTAGCTTCCCAGCAAGAAGAATACCACGGTCGTGGAAGTTTACTCCTCAGGGGTTTTGGGATGAAAGGATCTTTATCGAACTTTGTAGTACTAAAACCAAAAGTGTTGCCTTTCTAATTGTTAGAGCTGAGACAACCCCTTTTACAAGGCAATGCACCCAGACTGACTGTGCACAGGATAATGGATAGCAAAAGGGTTTCTGCCTGATTTCGAACGAGGGACCTTTATGCATGTTAGGCCAAGGTGATATCCACTACACTACAGAATTTAGCCACGTAGGGTATTACTTTCAGAGGGTAGCATCTAACCACAAAGCGACACATTATCGTGCAAGGTCGACTCTAAGGGGCTTTCCAAAATCCTAGTGCACAATAGGTACTTTCTCAGCTTAATGGGGACCATGCTCATATGTGGAGGCTGATCGGTCCAATGCTAAGCCAGTGTAGCGTGGAGAGGGGATTGAAGCTGTGGTAATTGACATCCTAGGGCTGCTTCTTCAGTGCAGCTGTTTTTCATGGGAGAAACAAAGGCTGTTTAGAAACTGGTTCTTAACAATCTTCTGTAGTCTCGCAAAACCCTTTTTGATTTCTTTGACCAATTTGCACATGCTGTTTGCCATATCGCGTCCAACAAGAAGAGGGCGCGCAATTGTAGTCAACAGATACTCAAAACTGAAATTGAATAACGACCATTGCAACTTTAGCCAGTAATCGTCCGCTCTGTCAAAGACACAGCCTTTTTTCGGCGACTACTCTGGAGTGACTGCAAAAGATCTAACAGGCAAAAGTAGGCTTTCACATTCAGGCCCGTAGGTAACGTTCCTTTTCAAATGCAGATTGACGGAGAACGTAGGAAAGTAATTTGACAATTGATTCATTTTTGTCCAACCTTGAGCGAGTAAAAGTAATGGCATCAGAACGGCGTAACTACACCAGGGGCATGGCCGGGGGCAGTGCTGTTCCAGTCCTCGTTAGTATAGTGGACAGTATCTCCGCCTGTTGTAATTGACATCCTAGGGCTGCTGCTGCAAGTGCAGCTATTTTTCATGGGAGAAAGTCTCTATTTCGATTAATAGTATGTGGTGGCTTTGTCCAAAGTGAGGCTGTTTAGAAATTGGTTCTTAACTTTCTTCTGTAATCTCGCATAACCCTTTTCGATTTCTTTGACCAATTTGCACTTGCTGCTTGCCCTTTTCGATTTCTTTGACCAATTTGCACATGCTGTTTGCCATATTGCGTGCACCAAGAATAGGGCATCCAATTGCAGGAAAGGAACTCCTCAACAGGTACTAAAAACTGAAATTGAATAACGACCATTGCAACTTTAGCCAGTAATCGTCCGCTCTGTCAAAGACACAGCCTTTTTTCGGCGACTACTCTGGAGTGAATGCAAAAGATCTAACAGGCAAAAGCAGGCTTTCACATTCAGGCCCGTAGGTAACGTTCCTTTTCAAATGCAGATTGCCGGAGAACGTAGGGGCGTAATTTGACAAGTGATGCTTTTTTGTCCAACCTTGAGCGAGTAAAAGTAATGGCATCAGAACGGCATAACTACACCAGGGGCATGGTCGGGGGCAGTGCTGTTCCAGTCCTCGTTAGTATAGTGGACAGTATCTCCGCCTGTTGTAATTGACATCCTAGGGCTGCTGCTGCAAGTGCAGCTATTTTTCATGGGAGAAAGTCTCTATTTCGATTAATAGTATGTGGTGGCTTTGTCCAAACTGAGGCTGTTTAGAAATTGGTTCTTAACTTTCTTCTGTAGTCTCGCATAACCCTTTTCGATTTCTTTGACCAATTTGCACTTGCTGCTTGCCCTTTTCGATTTCTTTGACCAATTTGCACATGCTGTTTGCCATATTGCGTGCACCAAGAATAGGGCATCCAATTGCAGGAAAGGAACTCCTCAACAGGTACTCAAAACTGAAATTGAACGACGACCATTGCAACTTTAGCCAGTAATGGTCCGCTCAGTCAAAGGCACACAGCCTTTGTTCAGCGACTACTCTCGCGAGACTGCAAACGAGCAGTGCTTTTCCAGTCCTCGTTAGTATAGTGGACAGTATCTCCGCCTGTCACGTGGAAGACCGGGGTTCGATTCCCCGACGGGGAGAGTCTTTTTGCCTTTGTCCCGGACAGTTGAAATTTCCCGCAATACGTCTTTGGCTTGGTTGAGGAGGCTTGCATTTGCAAATGGTGGCCAGAAGAAGTCAGCGGTTGTTGTGCCTAAATAGCTCAGTTGGGAGAGCGTTAGACTGAAGATTTAAAGGTCCCTGGTTCGATCCCGGGTTTTGGCATTACACCACCTCTGTCTTGCGTACGATGCCAAGAGTCCCCTAACCTTTTGTTTTTGTACTTAAGACGGTTTGGAAGGTAGTCTCAATGTGTGCCATTCTGTGATTTCAGGTTGTTTTACGGAGCAAGCACGTGTAAGAACTTAGTCAACCCACTGACACAGCTTGAGTGTAAATGTCATCTTAAAATAACAACAATTGTGTTTCTGCCTGATTTCAGGCCAGGGACCTTTCACGTGTGAGGCGAACTTGATAACCGCTACACCAAAGATACCGGCGACTTTGACGAGCTACTTCAGAGCGTAGGCAAAAGCAGGCTTTCACATTCAGGCCCGTAAGTAACGTTCCTTTTCAAATGCAGATTGCCGGAGAACGTAGGGGCGTAATTTGACAAGTGATGCATTTTTGTCCAACCTTGAGCGATTAAAAGTAATGGCATCAGAACAGCGTAACTACACCAGGGGCATGGCCGGGGCCAGTGCTGTTCCAGTCCTCGTTAGTATAGTGGACAGGATCTCCGCCTGTTGTAATTGACATCCTAGGGCTGCTGCTGCAAGTGCAGCTATTTTTCATTGGAGAAAGTCTCTATTTCGATTAATAGTATGTGGTGGCTTTGTCCAAACGGAAGCTGTTTAGAAATTGGTTCTTAACTTTCTTCTGTAGTCTCGCATAACCCTTTTCGATTTCTTTGACCAATTTGCACATGCTGTTTGCCATATCGCGTGCACCAAGAAGAGGGCATGCAATTGCAGGAAAGGAACTCCTCAACAGGTAACTCAAAACTGAAATTGAACGACGACGACCATTAGTCAACCCACTGACACAGCTTGAGTGTTAATGTCATCTTTAAATAACAACAATTGTGTTTCTGCCTGGTTTCAGGCCAGGGACATTTCACGTGTGAGGCGAACTTGATAACCGCTACACCACAGAAATCGGCGACTTTGACGAGCTACTTCAGAGCGTAGCTTCCCAGCAAGAAGAATACCACGGTCGTGGAAGTTTACTCCTCAGGGGTTTTGGGATGAAAGGATCTTTATCGAACTTTGTAGTACTAAAACCAAAAGTGTTGCCTTTCTAATTGTTAGAGCTGAGACAACCCCTTTTACAAGGCAATCCACCCAGACTGACTGTGCACAGGATAATGGATAGCAAAAGGGTTTCTGCCTGATTTCGAACGAGGGACCTTTATGCATGTTAGGCCAAGGTGATATCCACTACACTACAGAATTTAGCCACGTAGGGTATTACTTTCAGAGGGTAGCATTTAGATGCTACATCCTAGACATCCTAGGGCTGCTGCTGCAAGTGCAGCTATTTTTCATGGGAGAAAGTCTCTATTTCGATTAGTAGTATGTTGTGGCTTTGTCCAAAGTGAGGCTGTTTAGAAATTGGTTCTTAACTTTCTTCTGTAGTCTCGCATAACCCTTTTCAATTTCTTTGACCAATTTGCACTTGCTGCTTGCCCTTTTCGATTTGTTTGACCAATTTGCACATGCTGTTTGCCATATCGCGTGCACCAAGAAGAGGGCATGCAATTGCAGGAAAGGAACTCCTCAACAGGTACTCAAAACTGAAATTGAATGACGACAATTGCAACTTTAGCCAGTAATGGTCCGCTCAGTCAAAGGCACACAGCCTTTGTCCAGCGACTACTCTGGCGAGACTGCAAACGAGCAGTGCTTTTCCAGTCCTCGTTAGTATAGTGGACAGTATCTCCGCCTGTCACATGGAAGACGGGGGTTCGATTCCCCGACGGGGAGAGTCTTTTTGCCTTTGTCCCGGACAGTTGAAATTTCACGCAATACGTCTTTTGCTTGGTTGAGGAGGCTTGCATTTGCAAATGATGGCCAGAAGAAGTCATCGGTTGTTGTGCCGAAATAGCTCAGTTGGGAGAGCGTTAGACTGAAGATCTGAAGGTCCCTGGTCCGATCCCGGGTTTCGGCATTACACCACCTCTGTCCGGCTTACGATGCCAAGAGGCCCCTAAACTTTTGTTTTTGTACTTAAGACGGTTCGGAAGGTAGTCTCTATGTGTGCCATTCTGTGATTTCAGGTTGTTTTACGGAGCAAGCATGTGTAAGAACTTAGTCAACCCACTGACACAGCTTGAGTGTGAATGTCATCTTAAAATAACAACAATTGTGTTTCTGCCTGATTTCAGGCTAGGGACCTTTCACGTGTGAGGCGAACTTGATAACCGCTACACCACAGATACCGGCGACTTTGACGAGCTACTTCAGAGCGTAGGCAAAAGCAGGCTTTCACATTCAGGCCCGTAGGTAACGTTCCTTTTCAATTGCAGATTGCCGGAGAACGTAGGGGCGTAATTTGACAAGTGATGCATTTTTGTCCAACCTTGAGCGATTAAAAGTAATGGCATCAGAACAGCGTAACTACACCAGGGGCATGGCCGGGGCCAGTGCTGTTCCAGTCCTCGTTAGTATAGTGTACAGGATCTCCGCCTGTTGTAATTGACATCCTAGGGCTGCTGCTGCAAGTGCAGCTATTTTTCATTGGAGAAAGTCTCTATTTCGATTAATAGTATGTGGTGGCTTTGTCCAAACGGAAGCTGTTTAGAAATTGGTTCTTAACTTTCTTCTGTAGTCTCGCATAACCCTTTTCGATTTCTTTGACCAATTTGCACATGCTGTTTGCCATATCGCGTGCACCAAGAAGAGGGCATGCAATTGCAGGAAAGGAACTCCTCAACAGGTAACTCAAAACTGAAATTGAACGACGACCATTGCAAGCATGTGTAAGAACTTAGTCAACCCACTGACACAGCTTGAGTGTTAATGTCATCTTTAAATAACAACAATTGTGTTTCTGCCTGGTTTCAGGCCAGGGACCTTTCACGTGTGAGGCGAACTTGATAACCGCTACACCACAGAAATCGGCGACTTTGACGAGCTACTTCAGAGCGTAGCTTCCCAGCAAGAAGAATACCACGGTCGTGGAAGTTTACTCTTCAGGAGTTTTGGGATGAAAGGATCTTTATCGAACTTTGTAGTACTAAAACCAAAAGTGTTGCCTTTCTAATTGTTAGAGCTGAGACAATCCCTTTTACAAGGCAATCCACCCAGACTGACTGTGCACATGATAATGGATAGCAAAAGGGTTTCTGCCTGATTTCGAACGAGGGACCTTTATGCATGTTAGGCTAAGGTGATATCCACTGCACTACAGAATTTAGCCACGTAGGGTATTACTTTCAGAGGGTAGCATCTAACCACAAAGCGACACATTATCGTGCAAGGTCGACTCTAAGGGGCTTTCCAAAATCCTAGTGCACAATAGGTACTTTCTCAGCTTAATGGGGACCATGCTCATATGTGGAGGCTGATTGGTCCAATGCTAAGCCAGTGTAGCGTGGAGAGGGGATTGAAGCTGTGGTAATTGACATCCTAGGGCTGCTTCTTCAGTGCAGCTGTTTTTCATGGGAGAAACAAAGGCTGTTTAGAAATTGGTTCTTAACAATCTTCTGTAGTCTCGCAAAACCCTTTTTGATTTCTTTGACCAATTTGCACATGCTGTTTGCCATATCGCGTCCAACAAGAAGAGGGCGCGCAATTGTAGTCAACAGATACTCAAAACTGAAATTGAATAACGACCATTGCAACTTTAGCCAGTAATCGTCCGCTCTGTCAAAGACACAGCCTTTTTTCGGCGACTACTCTGGAGTGACTGCAAAAGATCTAACAGGCAAAAGCAGGTTTTCACATTCAGGCCCGTAGGTAACATTCCTTTTCAAATGCAGATTGACGGAGAATGTAGGAAAGTAATTTGACAATTGATTCATTTTTGTCCAACCTTGAGCGAGTAAAAGTAATGGCATCAGAACGGCGTAACTACACCAGGGGCATGGCCGGGGGCAGTGCTGTTCCAGTCCTCATTAGTATAGTGGACAGTATCTCCGCCTGTTGTAATTGACATCCTAGGGCTGCTGCTGCAAGTGCAGCTATTTTTCATGGGAGAAAGTCTCTATTTCGATTAATAGTATGTGGTGGCTTTGTCCAAAGTGAGGCTGTTTAGAAATTGGTTCTTAACTTTCTTCTGTAGTCTCGCATAACCCTTTTCGATTTCTTTGACCAATTTGCACTTGCTGCTTGCCCTTTTCGATTTCTTTGACCAATTTGCACATGCTGTTTGCCATATCGCGTGCACCAAGAAGAGGGCATGCAATTGCAGGAAAGGAACTCCTCAACAGGTACTCAAAACTGAAATTGAACGACGACAATTGCAACTTTAGCCAGTAATGGTCCGCTCAGTCAAAGGCACACAGCCTTTGTCCAGCGACTACTCTCCCGAGACTGGAAACGAGCAGTGCTTTTCCAGTCCTCGTTAGTATAGTGGACATTATCTCCGCCTGTCACGTGGAAGACCGGGGTTCGATTCCCCGACGGGGAGAGTCTTTTTGCCTTTGTCCCGGACAGTTGAAATTTCCCGCAATACGTCTTTGGCTTGGTTGAGGAGGCTTGCATTTGCAAATGATGGCCAGAAGAAGTCATCGGTTGTTGTGCCGAAATAGCTCAGTTGGGAGAGCGTTAGACTGAAGATCTGAAGGTCCCTGGTTCGATCCCGGGTTTCGGCATTACACCACCTCTGTCCAGCTTACGATACCAAGAGGCCCCTAAACTTTTGTTTTTGTACTTAAGACGGTTCGGAAGGTAGTCTCTATGTGTGCCATTCTGTGATTTCAGGTTGTTTTACGGAGCAAGCATGTGTAAGAACTTAGTCAACCCACTGACACAGCTTGAGTGTAAATGTCATTTTAAAATAACAACAATTGTGTTTCTGCCTGATTTCAGGCCAGGGACCTTTCACGTGTGAGGCGAACTTGGTAACCGCTACACCACAGATACCGGCGACTTTGACGAGCTACTTCAGAGCGTAGGCAAAAGCAGGCTTTCACATTCAGGCCCGTAGGTAACGTTCCTTTTCAAATGCAGATTGCCGGAGAACGTAGGGGCGTAATTTGACAAGTGATGCATTTTTGTCCAACCTTGAGCGATTAAAAGTAATGGCATCAGAACAGCGTAACTACACCAGGGGCATGGCCGGGGCCAGTGCTGTTCCAGTCCTCGTTAGTATAGTGTACAGGATCTCCGCCTGTTGTAATTGACATCCTAGGGCTGCTGCTGCAAGTGCAGCTATTTTTCATTGGAGAAAGTCTCTATTTCGATTAATAGTATGTGGTGGCTTTGTCCAAACTGAGGCTGTTTAGAAATTGGTTCTTAACTTTCTTCTGTAGTCTCGCATAACCCTTATCGATTTCTTTGACCAATTTGCACATGCTGTTTGCCATATCGCGTGCACCAAGAAGAGGGCATGCAATTGCAGGAAAGGAACTCCTCAACAGGTAACTCAAAACTGAAATTGAACGACGACGACCATTAGTCAACCCACTGACACAGCTTGAGTGTTAATGTCATCTTTAAATAACAACAATTGTGTTTCTGCCTAGTTTCAGGCCAGGGACCTTTCACGTGTGAGGCGAACTTGATAACCGCTACACCACAGAAATCGGCGACTTTGACGAGCTACTTCAGAGCGTAGCTTCCCAGCAAGAAGAATACCACGGTCGTGGAAGTTTACTCCTCAGGGGTTTTGGGATGAAAGGATCTTTATCGAACTTTGTAGTACTAAAACCAAAAGTGTTGCCTTTCTAATTGTTAGAGCTGAGACAACCCCTTTTACAAGGCAATGCACCCAGACTGACTGTGCACAGGATAATGGATAGCAAAAGGGTTTCTGCCTGATTTCGAACGAGGGACCTTTATGCATGTTAGGCCAAGGTGATATCCACTACACTACAGAATTTAGCCACGTAGGGTATTACTTTCAGAGGGTAGCATCTAACCACAAAGCGACACATTATCGTGCAAGGTCGACTCTAAGGGGCTTTCCAAAATCCTAGTGCACAATAGGTACTTTCTCAGCTTAATGGGGACCATGCTCATATGTGGAGGCTGATCGGTCCAATGCTAAGCCAGTGTAGCGTGGAGAGGGGATTGAAGCTGTGGTAATTGACATCCTAGGGCTGCTTCTTCAGTGCAGCTGTTTTTCATGGGAGAAACAAAGGCTGTTTAGAAACTGGTTCTTAACAATCTTCTGTAGTCTCGCAAAACCCTTTTTGATTTCTTTGACCAATTTGCACATGCTGTTTGCCATATCGCGTCCAACAAGAAGAGGGCGCGCAATTGTAGTCAACAGATACTCAAAACTGAAATTGAATAACGACCATTGCAACTTTAGCCAGTAATCGTCCGCTCTGTCAAAGACACAGCCTTTTTTCGGCGACTACTCTGGAGTGACTGCAAAAGATCTAACAGGCAAAAGTAGGCTTTCACATTCAGGCCCGTAGGTAACGTTCCTTTTCAAATGCAGATTGACGGAGAACGTAGGAAAGTAATTTGACAATTGATTCATTTTTGTCCAACCTTGAGCGAGTAAAAGTAATGGCATCAGAACGGCGTAACTACACCAGGGGCATGGCCGGGGGCAGTGCTGTTCCAGTCCTCGTTAGTATAGTGGACAGTATCTCCGCCTGTTGTAATTGACATCCTAGGGCTGCTGCTGCAAGTGCAGCTATTTTTCATGGGAGAAAGTCTCTATTTCGATTAATAGTATGTGGTGGCTTTGTCCAAAGTGAGGCTGTTTAGAAATTGGTTCTTAACTTTCTTCTGTAGTCTCGCATAACCCTTTTCGATTTCTTTGACCAATTTGCACTTGCTGCTTGCTATTTTCGATTTCTTTGACCAATTTGCACATGCTGTTTGCCATATCGCGTGCATCAAGAAGAGGGCATGCAATTGCAGGAAAGGAACTCCTCAACAGGTACTCAAAACTGAAATTGAACGACGACAATTGCAACTTTAGCCAGTAATGGTCCGCTCAGTCAAAGGCACACAGCCTTTGTCCAGCGACTACTCTGGCGAGACTGCAAACGAGCAGTGCTTTTCCAGTCCTCGTTAGTATAGTGGACAGTATCTCCGCCTGTCACGTGGAAGACCGGGGTTCGATTCCCCGACGGGGAGAGTCTTTTTGCCTTTGTCCCGGACAGTTGAAATTTCCCGCAATACGTCTTTGGCTTGGTTGAGGAGGCTTGCATTTGCAAATGATGGCCAGAAGAAGTCATCGGTTGTTGTGCCGAAATAGCTCAGTTGGGAGAGCGTTAGACTGAAGATCTGAAGGTCCCTGGTTCGATCCCGGGTTTCGGCATTACACCACCTCTGTCCGGCTTACGATGCCAAGAGGCCCCTAATCTTTTGTTTTTGTACTTAAGACGGTTCGGAAGGTAGTCTCTATGTGTGCCATTCTGTGATTTCAGGTTGTTTTACGGAGCAAGCATGTGTAAGAACTTAGTCAACCCACTGACACAGCTTGAGTGTTAATGTCATCTTAAAATAACAACAATTGTGTTTCTGCCTGATTTCAGGCTAGGGACCTTTCACGTGTGAGGCGAACTTGATAACCGCTACACCACAGATACCGGCGACTTTGACGGGCTACTTCAGAGCGTAGGCAAAAGCAGGCTTTCACATTCAGGCCCGTAGGTAACGTTCCTTTTCAATTGCAGATTGCCGGAGAACGTAGGGGCGTAATTTGACAAGTGATGCATTTTTATCCAACCTTGTGCGAGTAAAACTAATGGCATCAGAACGGCGTAACTACACCAGGGGCATGGCCGGGGCCAGTGCTGTTCCAGTCCTCGTTAGTATAGTGGACAGGATCTCCGCCTGTTGTAATTGACATCCTAGGGCTGCTGCTGCAAGTGCAGCTATTTTTCATTGGAGAAAGTCTCTATTTCGATTAATAGTATGTGGTGGCTTTGTCCAAACTGAGGCTGTTTAGAAATTGGTTCTTAACTTTCTTCTGTAGTCTCGCATAACCCTTTTCAATTTCTTTGACCAATTTGCACATGCTGTTTGCCATATCGCGTGCACCAAGAAGAGGGCATGCAATTGCAGGAAAGGAACTCCTCAACAGGTAACTCAAAACTGAAATTGAACGACGACCATTGCAAGCATGTGTAAGAACTTAGTCAACCCACTGACACAGCTTGAGTGTGAATGTCATCTTAAAATAACAACAATTGTGTTTCTGCCTGGTTTCAGGCCAGGGACCTTTCACCTGTGAGGCGAACTTGATAACCGCTACACCACAGAAATCGGCGACTTTGACGAGCTACTTCAGAGCGTAGCTTCCCAGCAAGAAGAATAACACGGTCGTGGAAGTTAACTCCTCAGGGGTTTTGGGATGAAAGGATCTTTATCGAACTTTGTAGTACTAAAACTAAAAGTGTTGCCTTTCTAATTGTTAGAGCTGAGACAACCCCTTTTACAAGGCAATCCACCCAGACTGACTGTGCACATGATAATGGTTAGCAAAAGGGTTTCTGCCTGATTTCGAACGAGGGACCTTTATGCATGTTAGGCCAAGGTGATATCCACTACACTACAGAATTTAGCCACGTAGGGTATTACTTTCAGAGGGTAGCATCTAACCACAAAGCGACACATTATCGTGCAAGGTCGACTCTAAGGGGCTTTCCAAAATCCTAGTGCACAATAGGTACTTTGTCAGTTTAATGGGGACCATGCTCTTATGTGGAGGCTGATCGGTCCAATGCTAAGCCAGTGTAGCGTGGAGAGGGGATTGAAGCTGTGGTAATTGACATCCTAGGGCTGCTGCTTCAGTGCAGCTGTTTTTCATGGGAGAAACAAAGGCTGTTTAGAAATTGGTTCTTAACAATCTTCTGTAGTCTCGCAAAACTCTTTTTGATTTCTTTGACCAATTTGCACATGCTGTTTGCCATATCGCGTCCAACAAGAAGAGGGCGCGCAATTGTAGTCAACAGATACTCAAAACTGAAATTGAATAACGACCATTGCAACTTTAGCCAGTAATTGTCCGCTCTGTTAAAGACACAGCCTTTTTTCGGCGACTAATCTGGAGTGACTGCAAAAGATCTAACAGGCAAAAGCAGGCTTTCATATTCAGGCCCGTAGGTAACGTTCCTTTTCAAATGCAGATTGCCGGAGAACGTAGGGGCGTAATTTGACAAGTGATGCTTTTTTGTCCAACCTTGAGCGAGTAAAAGTAATGGCATCAGAACGGCGTAATTACACCAGGGGCATGGCCGGGGGCAGTGCTGTTCCAGTCCTCATTAGTATAGTGGACAGTATCTCCGCCTGTTGTAATGGACATCCTAGGGCTGCTGCTGCAAGTGCAGCTATTTTTCATGGGAGAAAGTCTCTATTTCAATTAATAGTATGTTGTGGCTTTGTCCAAGCTGAGGCTGTTTAGAAATTGGTTCTTAACTTTCTTCTGTAATCTCGCATAACCCTTTTCGATTTCTTTGACCAATTTGCACTTGCTGCTTGCCCTTTTCGATTTCTTTGACCAATTTGCACATGCTGTTTGCCATATTGCGTGCACCAAGAATAGGGCATCCAATTGCAGGAAAGGAACTCCTCAACAGGTACTAAAAACTGAAATTGAATAACGACCATTGCAACTTTAGCCAGTAATTGTCCGCTCTGTCAAAGACACAGCCTTTTTTCGGCGACTACTCTGGAGTGAATGCAAAAGATCTAACAGGCAAAAGCAGGCTTTCACATTCAGGCCCGTAGGTAACGTTCCTTTTCAAATGCAGATTGCCGGAGAACGTAGGGGCGTAATTTGACAAGTGATGCTTTTTTGTCCAACCTTGAGCGAGTAAAAGTAATGGCATCAGAACGGCATAACTACACCAGGGGCATGGTCGGGGGCAGTGCTGTTCCAGTCCTCGTTAGTATAGTGGACAGTATCTCCGCCTGTTGTAATTGACATCCTAGGGCTGCTGCTGCAAGTGCAGCTATTTTTCATGGGAGAAAGTCTCTATTTCGATTAATAGTATGTGGTGGCTTTGTCCAAACTGAGGCTGTTTAGAAATTGGTTCTTAACTTTCTTCTGTAGTCTCGCATAACCCTTTTCGATTTCTTTGACCAATTTGCACTTGCTGCTTGCCCTTTTCGATTTCTTTGACCAATTTGCACATGCTGTTTGCCATATTGCGTGCACCAAGAATAGGGCATCCAATTGCAGGAAAGGAACTCCTCAACAGGTACTCAAAACTGAAATTGAACGACGACCATTGCAACTTTAGCCAGTAATGGTCCGCTCAGTCAAAGGCACACAGCCTTTGTTCAGCGACTACTCTCGCGAGACTGCAAACGAGCAGTGCTTTTCCAGTCCTCGTTAGTATAGTGGACAGTATCTCCGCCTGTCACGTGGAAGACCGGGGTTCGATTCCCCGACGGGGAGAGTCTTTTTGCCTTTGTCCCGGACAGTTGAAATTTCCCGCAATACGTCTTTGGCTTGGTTGAGGAGGCTTGCATTTGCAAATGGTGGCCAGAAGAAGTCAGCGGTTGTTGTGCCTAAATAGCTCAGTTGGGAGAACGTTAGACTGAAGATTTAAAGGTCCCCGGTTCGATCCCGGGTTTTGGCATTACACCACCTCTGTCTTGCGTACGATGCCAAGAGTCCCCTAACCTTTTGTTTTTGTACTTAAGACGGTTTGGAAGGTAGTCTCAATGTGTGCCATTCTGTGATTTCAGGTTGTTTTACGGAGCAAGCACGTGTAAGAACTTAGTCAACCCACTGACACAGCTTGAGTGTAAATGTCATCTTAAAATAACAACAATTGTGTTTCTGCCTGATTTCAGGCCAGGGACCTTTCACGTGTGAGGCGAACTTGATAACCGCTACACCAAAGATACCGGCGACTTTGACGAGCTACTTCAGAGCGTAGGCAAAAGCAGGCTTTCACATTCAGGCCCGTAAGTAACGTTCCTTTTCAAATGCAGATTGCCGGAGAACGTAGGGGCGTAATTTGACAAGTGATGCATTTTTGTCCAACCTTGAGCGATTAAAAGTAATGGCATCAGAACAGCGTAACTACACCAGGGGCATGGCCGGGGCCAGTGCTGTTCCAGTCCTCGTTAGTATAGTGCACAGGATCTCCGCCTGTTGTAATTGACATCCTAGGGCTGCTGCTGCAAGTGCAGCTATTTTTCATTGGAGAAAGTCTCTATTTCGATTAATAGTATGTGGTGGCTTTGTCCAAACGGAAGCTGTTTAGAAATTGGTTCTTAACTTTCTTCTGTAGTCTCGCATAACCCTTTTCGATTTCTTTGACCAATTTGCACATGCTGTTTGCCATATCGCGTGCACCAAGAAGAGGGCATGCAATTGCAGGAAAGGAACTCCTCAACAGGTAACTCAAAACTGAAATTGAACGACGACGACCATTAGTCAACCCACTGACACAGCTTGAGTGTTAATGTCATCTTTAAATAACAACAATTGTGTTTCTGCCTGGTTTCAGGCCAGGGACCTTTCACGTGTGAGGCGAACTTGATAACCGCTACACCACAGAAATCGGCGACTTTGACGAGCTACTTCAGAGCGTAGCTTCCCAGCAAGAAGAATACCACGGTCGTGGAAGTTTACTCCTCAGGGGTTTTGGGATGAAAGGATCTTTATCGAACTTTGTAGTACTAAAACCAAAAGTGTTGCCTTTCTAATTGTTAGAGCTGAGACAACCCCTTTTACAAGGCAATCCACCCAGACTGACTGTGCACAGGATAATGGATAGCAAAAGGGTTTCTGCCTGATTTCGAACGAGGGACCTTTATGCATGTTAGGCCAAGGTGATATCCACTACACTACAGAATTTAGCCACGTAGGGTATTACTTTCAGAGGGTAGCATTTAGATGCTACATCCTAGACATCCTAGGGTTGCTGCTGCAAGTGCAGCTATTTTTCATGGGAGAAAGTCTCTATTTCGATTAGTAGTATGTTGTGGCTTTGTCCAAAGTGAGGCTGTTTAGAAATTGGTTCTTAACTTTCTTCTGTAGTCTCGCATAACCCTTTTCAATTTCTTTGACCAATTTGCACTTGCTGCTTGCCCTTTTCGATTTGTTTGACCAATTTGCACATGCTGTTTGCCATATCGCGTGCACCAAGAAGAGGGCATGCAATTGCAGGAAAGGAACTTTTCAACAGGTACTCAAAACTGAAATTGAACGACGACAATTGCAACTTTAGCCAGTAATGGTCCGCTCAGTCAAAGGCACACAGCCTTTGTCCAGCGACTACTCTGGCGAGACTGCAAACGAGCAGTGCTTTTCCAGTCCTCGTTAGTATAGTGGACAGTATCTCCGCCTGTCACGTGGAAGACGGGGGTTCGATTCCCCGACGGGGAGAGTCTTTTTGCCTTTGTCCCGGACAGTTGAAATTTCCCGCAATACGTCTTTTGCTTGGTTGAGGAGGCTTGCATTTGCAAATGATGGCCAGAAGAAGTCATCGGTTGTTGTGCCGAAATAGCTCAGTTGGGAGAGCGTTAGACTGAAGATCTGAAGGTCCCTGGTTCGATCCCGGGTTTCGGCATTACACCACCTCTGTCCGGCTTACGATGCCAAGAGGCCCCTAAACTTTTGTTTTTGTACTTAAGACGGTTCGGAAGGTAGTCTCTATGTGTGCCATTCTGTGATTTCAGGTTGTTTTACGGAGCAAGCATGTGTAAGAACTTAGTCAACCCACTGACACAGCTTGAGTGTGAATGTCATCTTAAAATAACAACAATTGTGTTTCTGCCTGATTTCAGGCTAGGGACCTTTCACGTGTGAGGCGAACTTGATAACCGCTACACCACAGATACCGGCGACTTTGACGGGCTACTTCAGAGCGTAGGCAAAAGCAGGCTTTCACATTCAGGCCCGTAGGTAACGTTCCTTTTCAATTGCAGATTGCCGGAGAACGTAGGGGCGTAATTTGACAAGTGATGCATTTTATCCAACCTTGTGCGAGTAAAACTAATGGCATCAGAACGGCGTAACTACACCAGGGGCATGGCCGGGGCCAGTGCTGTTCCAGTCCTCGTTAGTATAGTGGACAGGATCTCCGCCTGTTGTAATTGACATCCTAGGGCTGCTGCTGCAAGTGCAGCTATTTTTCATTGGAGAAAGTCTCTATTTCGATTAATAGTATGTGGTGGCTTTGTCCAAACTGAGGCTGTTTAGAAATTGGTTCTTAACTTTCTTCTGTAGTCTCGCATAACCCTTTTCAATTTCTTTGACCAATTTGCACATGCTGTTTGCCATATCGCGTGCACCAAGAAGAGGGCATGCAATTGCAGGAAAGGAACTCCTCAACAGGTAACTCAAAACTGAAATTGAACGACGACCATTGCAAGCATGTGTAAGAACTTAGTCAACCCACTGACACAGCTTGAGTGTGAATGTCATCTTAAAATAACAACAATTGTGTTTCTGCCTGGTTTCAGGCCAGGGACCTTTCACCTGTGAGGCGAACTTGATAACCGCTACACCACAGAAATCGGCGACTTTGACGAGCTACTTCAGAGCGTAGCTTCCCAGCAAGAAGAATAACACGGTCGTGGAAGTTTACTCCTCAGGGGTTTTGGGATGAAAGGATCTTTATCGAACTTTGTAGTACTAAAACCAAAAGTGTTGCCTTTCTAATTGTTAGAGCTGAGACAACCCCTTTTACAAGGCAATCCACCCAGACTGACTGTGCACATGATAATGGATAGCAAAAGGGTTTCTGCCTGATTTCGAACGAGGGACCTTTATGCATGTTAGGCCAAGGTGATATCCACTACACTACAGAATTTAGCCACGTAGGGCATTACTTTCAGAGGGTAGCATCTAACCACAAAGCGACACATTATCGTGCAAGGTCGACTCTAAGGGGCTTTCCAAAATCCTAGTGCACAATAGGTACTTTCTCAGCTTAATGGGGACCATGCTCATATGTGGAGGCTGATCGGTCCAATGCTAAGCCAGTGTAGCTTGGAGAGGCGATTGAAGCTGTGGTAATTGACATCCTAGGGCTGCTGCTTCAGTGCAGCTGTTTTTCATGGGAGAAACAAAGGCTGTTTAGAAATTGGTTCATAACAATCTTCTGTAGTCTCGCAAAACCCTTTTTGATTTCTTTGACCAATTTGCACATGCTGTTTGCCATATCGCGTCCAACAAGAAGAGGGCGTGAAATTGTAGTCAACAGATACTCAAAACTGAAATTGAATAACGACCATTGCAACTTTAGCCAGTAATCGTCCACTCTGTCAAAGACACAGCCTTTTTTCGGCGACTACTCTGGAGTGACTGCAAAAGATTTAACAGGCAAAAGCAGGCTTTCATATTCAGGCCCGTAGGTAACGTTCCTTTTCAAATGCAGATTGCCGGAGAACGTAGGGGCGTAATTTGACAAGTGATGCTTTTTTGTCCAACCTTGAGCGAGTAAAAGTAATGGCATCAGAACGGCGTAACTACACCAGGGGCATGGTCGGGGGCAGTGCTGTTCCAGTCCTCGTTAGTATAGTGGACAGTATCTCCGCCTGTTGTAATTGACATCCTAGGGCTGCTGCTGCAAGTGCAGCTATTTTTCATGGGAGAAAGTCTCTATTTCGATTAATAGTATGTGGTGGCTTTGTCCAAACTGAGTCTGTTTAGAAATTGGTTCTTAACTTTCTTCTGTAGTCTCGCATAACCCTTTTCGATTTCTTTGACCAATTTGCACTTGCTGCTTGCCCTTTTCGATTTCTTTGACCAATTTGCACATGCTGTTTGCCATATCGCGTGCACCAAGAAGAGGGCATGCAATTGCAGGAAAGGAACTCCTCAACAGGTACTCAAAACTGAAATTGAACGACGACAATTGCAACTTTAGCCAGTAATGGTCCGCTCAGTCAAAGGCACACAGCCTTTGTCCAGCGACTACTCTGGCGAGACTGCAAACGAGCAGTGCTTTTCCAGTCCTCGTTAGTATAGTGGACAGTATCTCCGCCTGTCACGTGGAAGACCGGGGTTCGATTCCCCGACGGGGAGAGTCTTTTTGCCTTTGTCCCGGACAGTTGAAATTTCCCGCAATACGTCTTTGGCTTGGTTGAGGAGGCTTGCATTTGCAAATGATGGCCAGAAGAAGTCATCAGTTGTTGTGCCGAAATAGCTCAGTTGGGAGAGCGTTAGACTGAAGATTTAAAGGTCCCTGGTTCGATCCCGGGTTTTGGCATTACACCACCTCTGTCTTGCGTACGATGCCAAGAGTCCCCTAACCTTTTGTTTTTTTACTTAACACGGTTTGGAAGGTAGTCTCTATGTGTGCCATTCTGTGATTTCAGGTTGTTTTACGGAGCAAGCATGTGTAAGAACTTAGTCAACCCACTGACACAGCTTGAGTGTAAATGTCATTTTAAAATAACAACAATTGTGTTTCTGCCTGATTTCAGGCTAGGGACCTTTCACGTGTGAGGCGAACTTGATAACCGCTACACCACAGATACCGGCGACTTTGACGAGCTACTTCAGAGCGTAGGCAAAAGCAGGCTTTCACATTCAGGCCCGTAGGTAACGTTCCTTTTCAAATGCAGATTGCCGGAGAACGTAGGGGCGTAATTTGACAAGTGATGCATTTTTGTCCAACCTTGAGCGATTAAAAGTAATGGCATCAGAACAGCGTAACTACACCAGGGGCATGGCCGGGGCCAGTGCTGTTCCAGTCCTCGTTAGTATAGTGTACAGGATCTCCGCCTGTTGTAATTGACATCCTAGGGCTGCTGCTGCAAGTGCAGCTATTTTTCATTGGAGAAAGTCTCTATTTCGATTAATAGTATGTGGTGGCTTTGTCCAAACTGAGGCTGTTTAGAAATTGGTTCTTAACTTTCTTCTGTAGTCTCGCATAACCCTTATCGATTTCTTTGACCAATTTGCACATGCTGTTTGCCATATCGCGTGCACCAAGAAGAGGGCATGCAATTGCAGGAAAGGAACTCCTCAACAGGTAACTCAAAACTGAAATTGAACGACGACGACCATTAGTCAACCCACTGACACAGCTTGAGTGTTAATGTCATCTTTAAATAACAACAATTGTGTTTCTGCCTAGTTTCAGGCCAGGGACCTTTCACGTGTGAGGCGAACTTGATAACCGCTACACCACAGAAATCGGCGACTTTGACGAGCTACTTCAGAGCGTAGCTTCCCAGCAAGAAGAATACCACGGTCGTGGAAGTTTACTCCTCAGGGGTTTTGGGATGAAAGGATCTTTATCGAACTTTGTAGTACTAAAACCAAAAGTGTTGCCTTTCTAATTGTTAGAGCTGAGACAACCCCTTTTACAAGGCAATCCACCCAGACTGACTGTGCACAGGATAATGGATAGCAAAAGGGTTTCTGCCTGATTTCGAACGAGGGACCTTTATGCATGTTAGGCCAAGGTGATATCCACTACACTACAGAATTTAGCCACGTAGGGTATTACTTTCAGAGGGTAGCATCTAACCACAAAGCGACACATTATCGTGCAAGGTCGACTCTAAGGGGCTTTCCAAAATCCTAGTGCACAATAGGTACTTTCTCAGCTTAATGGGGACCATGCTCATATGTGGAGGCTGATCGGTCCAATGCTAAGCCAGTGTAGCGTTGAGAGGGGATTGAAGCTGTGGTAATTGACATCCTAGGGCTGCTTCTTCAGTGCAGCTGTTTTTCATGGGAGAAACAAAGGCTGTTTAGAAATTGGTTCTTAACTTTCTTCTGTAGTCTCGCATAACCCTTTTCGATTTCTTTGACCAATTTGCACCTACTGCTTGCCCTTTTCGATTTCTTTGACCAATTTGCACATGCTGTTTGCCATATCGCGTGCACCAAGAAGAGGGCATGCAATTGCAGGAAAGGAACTCCTCAACAGGTACTCAAAACTGAAATTGAACGACGACAATTGCAACTTTAGCCAGTAATGGTCCGCTCAGTCAAAGGCACACAGCCTTTGTCCAGCGACTACTCTCCCGAGACTGGAAACGAGCAGTGCTTTTCCAGTCCTCGTTAGTATAGTGGACATTATCTCCGCCTGTCACGTGGAAGACCGGGGTTCGATTCCCCGACGGGGAGAGTCTTTTTGCCTTTGTCCCGGACAGTTGAAATTTCCCACAATACGTCTTTGGCTTGGTTGAGGAGGCTTGCATTTGCAAATGATGGCCAGAAGAAGTCATCGGTTGTTGTGCCGAAATAGCTCAGTTGGGAGAGCGTTAGACTGAAGATCTGAAGGTCCCTGGTTCGATCCCGGGTTTCGGCATTACACTACCTCTGTCCAGCTTACGATGCCAAGAGGCCCCTAAACTTTTGTTTTTGTACTTAAGACGGTTCGGAAGGTAGTCTCTATGTGTGCCATTCTGTGATTTCAGGTTGTTTTACGGAGCAAGCATGTGTAAGAACTTAGTCAACCCACTGACACAGCTTGAGTGTAAATGTCATTTTAAAATAACAACAATTGTGTTTCTGCCTGATTTCAGGCCAGGGACCTTTCACGTGTGAGGCGAACTTGGTAACCGCTACACCACAGATACCGGCGACTTTGACGAGCTACTTCAGAGCGTAGGCAAAAGCAGGCTTTCACATTCAGGCCCGTAGGTAACGTTCCTTTTCAAATGCAGATTGCCGGAGAACGTAGGGGCGTAATTTGACAAGTGATGCATTTTTGTCCAACCTTGAGCGATTAAAAGTAATGGCATCAGAACAGCGTAACTACACCAGGGGCATGGCCGGGGCCAGTGCTGTTCCAGTCCTCGTTAGTATAGTGTACAGGATCTCCGCCTGTTGTAATTGACATCCTAGGGCTGCTGCTGCAAGTGCAGCTATTTTTCATTGGAGAAAGTCTCTATTTCGATTAATAGTATGTGGTGGCTTTGTCCAAACTGAGGCTGTTTAGAAATTGGTTCTTAACTTTCTTCTGTAGTCTCGCATAACCCTTATCGATTTCTTTGACCAATTTGCACATGCTGTTTGCCATATCGCGTGCACCAAGAAGAGGGCATGCAATTGCAGGAAAGGAACTCCTCAACAGGTAACTCAAAACTGAAATTGAACGACGACGACCATTAGTCAACCCACTGACACAGCTTGAGTGTTAATGTCATCTTTAAATAACAACAATTGTGTTTCTGCCTAGTTTCAGGCCAGGGACCTTTCACGTGTGAGGCGAACTTGATAACCGCTACACCACAGAAATCGGCGACTTTGACGAGCTACTTCAGAGCGTAGCTTCCCAGCAAGAAGAATACCACGGTCGTGGAAGTTTACTCCTCAGGGGTTTTGGGATGAAAGGATCTTTATCGAACTTTGTAGTACTAAAACCAAAAGTGTTGCCTTTCTAATTGTTAGAGCTGAGACAACCCCTTTTACAAGGCAATGCACCCAGACTGACTGTGCACAGGATAATGGATAGCAAAAGGGTTTCTGCCTGATTTCGAACGAGGGACCTTTATGCATGTTAGGCCAAGGTGATATCCACTACACTACAGAATTTAGCCACGTAGGGTATTACTTTCAGAGGGTAGCATCTAACCACAAAGCGACACATTATCGTGCAAGGTCGACTCTAAGGGGCTTTCCAAAATCCTAGTGCACAATAGGTACTTTCTCAGCTTAATGGGGACCATGCTCATATGTGGAGGCTGATCGGTCCAATGCTAAGCCAGTGTAGCGTGGAGAGGGGATTGAAGCTGTGGTAATTGACATCCTAGGGCTGCTTCTTCAGTGCAGCTGTTTTTCATGGGAGAAACAAAGGCTGTTTAGAAACTGGTTCTTAACAATCTTCTGTAGTCTCGCAAAACCCTTTTTGATTTCTTTGACCAATTTGCACATGCTGTTTGCCATATCGCGTCCAACAAGAAGAGGGCGCGCAATTGTAGTCAACAGATACTCAAAACTGAAATTGAATAACGACCATTGCAACTTTAGCCAGTAATCGTCCGCTCTGTCAAAGACACAGCCTTTTTTCGGCGACTACTCTGGAGTGACTGCAAAAGATCTAACAGGCAAAAGTAGGCTTTCACATTCAGGCCCGTAGGTAACGTTCCTTTTCAAATGCAGATTGACGGAGAACGTAGGAAAGTAATTTGACAATTGATTCATTTTTGTCCAACCTTGAGCGAGTAAAAGTAATGGCATCAGAACGGCGTAACTACACCAGGGGCATGGCCGGGGGCAGTGCTGTTCCAGTCCTCGTTAGTATAGTGGACAGTATCTCCGCCTGTTGTAATTGACATCCTAGGGCTGCTGCTGCAAGTGCAGCTATTTTTCATGGGAGAAAGCCTCTATTTCGATTAATAGTATGTGGTGGCTTTGTCCAAAGTGAGGCTGTTTAGAAATTGGTTCTTAACTTTCTTCTGTAGTCTCGCATAACCCTTTTCGATTTCTTTGACCAATTTGCACTTGCTGCTTGCTATTTTCGATTTCTTTGACCAATTTGCACATGCTGTTTGCCATATCGCGTGCATCAAGAAGAGGGCATGCAATTGCAGGAAAGGAACTCCTCAACAGGTACTCAAAACTGAAATTGAACGACGACAATTGCAACTTTAGCCAGTAATGGTCCGCTCAGTCAAAGGCACACAGCCTTTGTCCAGCGACTACTCTCCCGAGACTGGAAACGAGCAGTGCTTTTCCAGTCCTCGTTAGTATAGTGGACATTATCTCCGCCTGTCACGTGGAAGACCGGGGTTCGATTCCCCGACGGGGAGAGTCTTTTTGCCTTTGTCCCGGACAGTTGAAATTTCCCGCAATACGTCTTTGGCTTGGTTGAGGAGGCTTGCATTTGCAAATGATGGCCAGAAGAAGTCATCGGTTGTTGTGCCGAAATAGCTCAGTTGGGAGAGCGTTAGACTGAAGATCTGAAGGTCCCTGGTTCGATCCCGGGTTTCGGCATTACACTACCTCTGTCCAGCTTACGATGCCAAGAGGCCCCTAAACTTTTGTTTTTGTACTTAAGACAGTTCGGAAGGTAGTCTCTATGTGTGCCATTCTGTGATTTCAGGTTGTTTTACGGAGCAAGCATGTGTAAGAACTTAGTCAACCCACTGACACAGCTTGAGTGTAAATGTCATTTTAAAATAACAACAATTGTGTTTCTGCCTGATTTCAGGCCAGGGACCTTTCACGTGTGAGGCGAACTTGGTAACCGCTACACCACAGATACCGGCGACTTTGACGAGCTACTTCAGAGCGTAGGCAAAAGCAGGCTTTCACATTCAGGCCCGTAGGTAACGTTCCTTTTCAAATGCAGATTGCCGGAGAACGTAGGGGCGTAATTTGACAAGTGATGCATTTTTGTCCAACCTTGAGCGATTAAAAGTAATGGCATCAGAACAGCGTAACTACACCAGGGGCATGGCCGGGGCCAGTGCTGTTCCAGTCCTCGTTAGTATAGTGTACAGGATCTCCGCCTGTTGTAATTGACATCCTAGGGCTGCTGCTGCAAGTGCAGCTATTTTTCATTGGAGAAAGTCTCTATTTCGATTAATAGTATGTGGTGGCTTTGTCCAAACTGAGGCTGTTTAGAAATTGGTTCTTAACTTTCTTCTGTAGTCTCGCATAACCCTTATCGATTTCTTTGACCAATTTGCACATGCTGTTTGCCATATCGCGTGCACCAAGAAGAGGGCATGCAATTGCAGGAAAGGAACTCCTCAACAGGTAACTCAAAACTGAAATTGAACGACGACGACCATTAGTCAACCCACTGACACAGCTTGAGTGTTAATGTCATCTTTAAATAACAACAATTGTGTTTCTGCCTAGTTTCAGGCCAGGGACCTTTCACGTGTGAGGCGAACTTGATAACCGCTACACCACAGAAATCGGCGACTTTGACGAGCTACTTCAGAGCGTAGCTTCCCAGCAAGAAGAATACCACGGTCGTGGAAGTTTACTCCTCAGGGGTTTTGGGATGAAAGGATCTTTATCGAACTTTGTAGTACTAAAACCAAAAGTGTTGCCTTTCTAATTGTTAGAGCTGAGACAACCCCTTTTACAAGGCAATCCACCCAGACTGACTGTGCACATGATAATGGATAGCAAAAGGGTTTCTGCCTGATTTCGAACGAGGGACCTTTATGCATGTTAGGCCAAGGTGATATCCACTACACTACAGAATTTAGCCACGTAGGGCATTACTTTCAGAGGGTAGCATCTAACCACAAAGCGACACATTATCGTGCAAGGTCGACTCTAAGGGGCTTTCCAAAATCCTAGTGCACAATAGGTACTTTCTCAGCTTAATGGGGACCATGCTCATATGTGGAGGCTGATCGGTCCAATGCTAAGCCAGTGTAGCGTGGAGAGGGGATTGAAGCTGTGGTAATTGACATCCTAGGGGTGCTGCTTCAGTGCAGCTGTTTTTCATGGGAGAAACAAAGGCTGTTTAGAAATTGGTTCTTAACAATCTTCTGTAGTCTCGCAAAACCCTTTTTGATTTCTTTGACCAATTTGCACATGCTGTTTGCCATATCGCGTCCAACAAGAAGAGGGCGCGCAATTGTAGTCAACAGATACTCAAAACTGAAATTGAATAACGACCATTGCAACTTTAGCCAGTAATCGTCCGCTCTGTCAAAGACACAGCCTTTTTTCGGCGACTACTCTGGAGTGACTGCAAAAGATCTAACAGGCAAAAGTAGGCTTTCACATTCAGGCCCGTAGGTAACGTTCCTTTTCAAATGCAGATTGACGGAGAACGTAGGAAAGTAATTTGACAATTGATTCATTTTTGTCCAACCTTGAGCGAGTAAAAGTAATGGCATCAGAACGGCGTAACTACACCAGGGGCATGGCCGGGGGCAGTGCTGTTCCAGTCCTCGTTAGTATAGTGGACAGTATCTCCGCCTGTTGTAATTGACATCCTAGGGCTGCTGCTGCAAGTGCAGCTATTTTTCATGGGAGAAAGCCTCTATTTCGATTAATAGTATGTGGTGGCTTTGTCCAAAGTGAGGCTGTTTAGAAATTGGTTCTTAACTTTCTTCTGTAGTCTCGCATAACCCTTTTCGATTTCTTTGACCAATTTGCACTTGCTGCTTGCTATTTTCGATTTCTTTGACCAATTTGCACATGCTGTTTGCCATATCGCGTGCATCAAGAAGAGGGCATGCAATTGCAGGAAAGGAACTCCTCAACAGGTACTCAAAACTGAAATTGAACGACGACAATTGCAACTTTAGCCAGTAATGGTCCGCTCAGTCAAAGGCACACAGCCTTTGTCCAGCGACTACTCTGGCGAGACTGCAAACGAGCAGTGCTTTTCCAGTCCTCGTTAGTATAGTGGACAGTATCTCCGCCTGTCACGTGGAAGACCGGGGTTCGATTCCCCGACGGGGAGAGTCTTTTTGCCTTTGTCCCGGACAGTTGAAATTTCCCGCAATACGTCTTTGGCTTGGTTGAGGAGGCTTGCATTTGCAAATGATGGCCAGAAGAAGTCATCGGTTGTTGTGCCGAAATAGCTCAGTTGGGAGAGCGTTAGACTGAAGATCTGAAGGTCCCTGGTTCGATCCCGGGTTTCGGCATTACACCACCTCTGTCCGGCTTACGATGCCAAGAGGCCCCTAATCTTTTGTTTTTGTACTTAAGACGGTTCGGAAGGTAGTCTCTATGTGTGCCATTCTGTGATTTCAGGTTGTTTTACGGAGCAAGCATGTGTAAGAACTTAGTCAACCCACTGACACAGCTTGAGTGTGAATGTCATCTTAAAATAACAACAATTGTGTTTCTGCCTGATTTCAGGCTAGGGACCTTTCACGTGTGAGGCGAACTTGATAACCGCTACACCACAGATACCGGCGACTTTGACGGGCTACTTCAGAGCGTAGGCAAAAGCAGGCTTTCACATTCAGGCCCGTAGGTAACGTTCCTTTTCAATTGCAGATTGCCGGAGAACGTAGGGGCGTAATTTGACAAGTGATGCATTTTTATCCAACCTTGTGCGAGTAAAACTAATGGCATCAGAACGGCGTAACTACACCAGGGGCATGGCCGGGGCCAGTGCTGTTCCAGTCCTCGTTAGTATAGTGGACAGGATCTCCGCCTTTGTCCCGGACAGTTGAAATTTCCCGCAATACGTCTTTGGCTTGGTTGAGGAGGCTTGCATTTGCAAATGATGGCCAGAAGAAGTCATCGGTTGTTGTGCCGAAATAGCTCAGTTGGGAGAGCGTTAGACTGAAGATCTGAAGGTCCCTGGTTCGATCCCGGGTTTCGGCATTACACCACCTCTGTCCGGCTTACGATGCCAAGAGGCCCCTAATCTTTTGTTTTTGTACTTAAGACGGTTCGGAAGGTAGTCTCTATGTGTGCCATTCTGTGATTTCAGGTTGTTTTACGGAGCAAGCATGTGTAAGAACTTAGTCAACCCACTGACACAGCTTGAGTGTGAATGTCATCTTAAAATAACAACAATTGTGTTTCTGCCTGATTTCAGGCTAGGGACCTTTCACGTGTGAGGCGAACTTGATAACCGCTACACCACAGATACCGGCGACTTTGTTGGGCTACTTCAGAGCGTAGGCAAAAGCAGGCTTTCACATTCAGGCCCGTAGGTAACGTTCCTTTTCAATTGCAGATTGCCGGAGAACGTAGGGGCGTAATTTGACAAGTGATGCATTTTTATCCAACCTTGTGCGTGTAAAACTAATGGCATCAGAACGGCGTAACTACACCAGGGGCATGGCCGGGGCCAGTGCTGTTCCAGTCCTCGTTAGTATAGTGGACAGGATCTCCGCCTGTTGTAATTGACATCCTAGGGCTGCTGCTGCAAGTGCAGCTATTTTTCATTGGAGAAAGTCTCTATTTCGATTAATAGTATGTGGTGGCTTTGTCCAAACTGAGGCTGTTTAGAAATTGGTTCTTAACTTTCTTCTGTAGTCTCGCATAACCCTTTTCAATTTCTTTGACCAATTTGCACATGCTGTTTGCCATATCGCGTGCACCAAGAAGAGGGCATGTAATTGCAGGAAAGGAACTCCTCAACAGGTAACTCAAAACTGAAATTGAACGACGACCATTGCAAGCATGTGTAAGAACTTAGTCAACCCACTGACACAGCTTGAGTGTGAATGTCATCTTAAAATAACAACAATTGTGTTTCTGCCTGGTTTCAGGCCAGGGACCTTTCACCTGTGAGGCGAACTTGATAACCGCTACACCACAGAAATCGGCGACTTTGACGAGCTACTTCAGAGCGTAGCTTCCCAGCAAGAAGAATAACACGGTCGTGGAAGTTAACTCCTCAGGGGTTTTGGGATGAAAGGATCTTTATCGAACTTTGTAGTACTAAAACTAAAAGTGTTGCCTTTCTAATTGTTAGAGCTGAGACAACCCCTTTTACAAGGCAATCCACCCAGACTGACTGTGCACATGATAATGGTTAGCAAAAGGGTTTCTGCCTGATTTCGAACGAGGGACCTTTATGCATGTTAGGCCAAGGTGATATCCACTACACTACAGAATTTAGCCACGTAGGGTATTACTTTCAGAGGGTAGCATCTAACCACAAAGCGACACATTATCGTGCAAGGTCGACTCTAAGGGGCTTTCCAAAATCCTAGTGCACAATAGGTACTTTGTCAGTTTAATGGGGACCATGCTCTTATGTGGAGGCTGATCGGTCCAATGCTAAGCCAGTGTAGCGTGGAGAGGGGATTGAAGCTGTGGTAATTGACATCCTAGGGCTGCTGCTTCAGTGCAGCTGTTTTTCATGGGAGAAACAAAGGCTGTTTAGAAATTGGTTCTTAACAATCTTCTGTAGTCTCGCAAAACCCTTTTTGATTTCTTTGACCAATTTGCACATGCTGTTTGCCATATCGCGTCCAACAAGAAGAGGGCGCGCAATTGTAGTCAACAGATACTCAAAACTGAAATTGAATAACGACCATTGCAACTTTAGCCAGTAATTGTCCGCTCTGTTAAAGACACAGCCTTTTTTCGGCGACTAATCTGGAGTGACTGCAAAAGATCTAACAGGCAAAAGCAGGCTTTCATATTCAGGCCCGTAGGTAACGTTCCTTTTCAAATGCAGATTGCCGGAGAACGTAGGGGCGTAATTTGACAAGTGATGCTTTTTTGTCCAACCTTGAGCGAGTAAAAGTAATGGCATCAGAACGGCGTAATTACACCAGGGGCATGGCCGGGGGCAGTGCTGTTCCAGTCCTCATTAGTATAGTGGACAGTATCTCCGCCTGTTGTAATGGACATCCTAGGGCTGCTATCCTATGTGGTGGCTTTGTCCAAACTGAGGCTGTTTAGAAATTGGTTCTTAACTTTCTTCTGTAGTCTCGCATAACCCTTTTCGATTTCTTTGACCAATTTGCACTTGCTGCTTGCCCTTTTCGATTTCTTTGACCAATTTGCACATGCTGTTTGCCATATCGCGTGCACCAAGAAGAGGGCATGCAATTGCAGGAAAGGAACTCCTCAACAGGTACTCAAAACTGAAATTGAACGACGACCATTGCAACTTTAGCCAGTAATGGTCCGCTCAGTCAAAGGCACACAGCCTTTGTTCAGCGACTACTCTCGCGAGAATGCAAACGAGCAGTGCTTTTCCAGTCCTCGTTAGTATAGTGGACAGTATCTCCGCCTGTCACGTGGAAGACCGGGGTTCGATTCCTCGACGGGGAGAGTCTTTTTGCCTTTGTCCCGGACAGTTGAAATTTCCCGCAATACGTCTTTGGCTTGGTTGAGGAGGCTTGCATTTGCAAATGATGGCCAGAAGAAGTCATCGGTTGTTGTGCCTAAATAGCTCAGTTGGGAGAGCGTTAGACTGAAGATTTAAAGGTCCCTGGTGTGATCCCGGGTTTTGGCATTACACCACCTCTGTCTTGCGTACGATGCCAAGAGTCCCCTAACCTTTTGTTTTTGTACTTAAGACGGTTTGGAAGGTAGTCTCAATGTGTGCCATTCTGTGATTTCAGGTTGTTTTACGGAGCAAGCACGTGTAAGAACTTAGTCAACCCACTGACACAGCTTGAGTGTAAATGTCATCTTAAAATAACAACAATTGTGTTTCTGCCTGATTTCAGGCCAGGGACCTTTCACGTGTGAGGCGAACTTGATAACCGCTACACCACAGATACCGGCGACTTTGACGAGCTACTTCAGAGCGTAGGCAAAAGCAGGCTTTCACATTCAGGCCCGTAAGTAACGTTCCTTTTCAAATGCAGATTGCCGGAGAACGTAGGGGCGTAATTTGACAAGTGATGCATTTTTGTCCAACCTTGAGCGATTAAAAGTAATGGCATCAGAACAGCGTAACTACACCAGGGGCATGGCCGGGGCCAGTGCTGTTCCAGTCCTCGTTAGTATAGTGGACAGGATCTCCGCCTGTTGTAATTGACATCCTAGGGCTGCTGCTGCAAGTGCAGCTATTTTTCATTGGAGAAAGTCTGTATTTCGATTAATAGTATGTGGTGGCTTTGTCCAAACTGAGGCTGTTTAGAAATTGGTTCTTAACTTTCTTCTGTAGTCTCGCATAACCCTTTTCGATTTCTTTGACCAATTTGCACATGCTGTTTGCCATATCGCGTGCACCAAGAAGAGGGCATGCAATTGCAGGAAAGGAACTCCTCAACAGGTAACTCAAAACTGAAATTGAACGACGACGACCATTAGTCAACCCACTGACACAGCTTGAGTGTAAATGTCATCTTTAAATAACAACAATTGTGTTTCTGCCTGGTTTCAGGCCAGGGACCTTTCACGTGTGAGGCGAACTTGATAACCGCTACACCACAGAAATCGGCGACTTTGACGAGCTACTTCAGAGCGTAGCTTCCCAGCAAGAAGAATACCACGGTCGTGGAAGTTTACTCCTCAGGGGTTTTGGGATGAAAGGATCTTTATCGAACTTTGTAGTACTAAAACCAAAAGTGTTGCCTTTCTAATTGTTAGAGCTGAGACAACCCCTTTTACAAGGCAATCCACCCAGACTGACTGTGCACATGATAATGGATAGCAAAAGGGTTTCTGCCTGATTTCGAACGAGGGACCTTTATGCATGTTAGGCCAAGGTGATATCCACTACACTACAGAATTTAGCCACGTAGGGTATTACTTTCAGAGGGTAGCATCTAACCACAAAGCGACACATTATCGTGCAAGGTCGACTCTAAGGGGCTTTCCAAAATCCTAGTGCACAATAGGTATTTTCTCAGCTTAATGGGGACCATGCTCATATGTGGAGGCTGATCGGTCCAATGCTAAGCCAGTGTAGCGTGGAGAGGGGATTGAAGCTGTGGTAATTGACATCCTAGGGCTGCTTCTTCAGTGCAGCTGTTTTTCATGGGAGAAACAAAGGCTGTTTAGAAATTGGTTCTTAACAATCTTCTGTAGTCTCGCAAAACCCTTTTTGATTTCTTTGACCAATTTGCACATGCTGTTTGCCATATCGCGTCCAACAAGAAGAGGGCGCGCAATTGTAGTCAACAGATACTCAAAACTGAAATTGAATAACGACCATTGCAACTTTAGCCAGTAATCGTCCGCTCTGTCAAAGACACAGCCTTTTTTCGGCGACTACTCTGGAGTGACTGCAAAAGATCTAACAGGCAAAAGTAGGCTTTCACATTCAGGCCCGTAGGTAACGTTCCTTTTCAAATGCAGATTGACGGAGAACGTAGGAGCGTAATTTGACAATTGATTCATTTTTGTCCAACCTTGAGCGAGTAAAAGTAATGGCATCAGAACGGCGTAACTACACCAGGGGTATGGCCGGGGGCAGTGCTGTTCCAGTCCTCGTTAGTATAGTGGACAGTATCTCCGCCTGTTGTAATTGACATCCTAGGGCTGCTGCTGCAAGTGCAGCTATTTTTCATGGGAGAAAGTCTCTATTTCGATTAATAGTATGTGGTGGCTTTGTCCAAAGTGAGGCTGTTTAGAAATTGGTTCTTAACTTTCTTCTGTAGTCTCGCATAACCCTTTTCGATTTCTTTGACCAATTTGCACATGCTGTTTGCCATATCGCGTGCACCAAGAAGAGGGCATGCAATTGCAGGAAAGGAACTCCTCAACAGGTAACTCAAAACTGAAATTGAACGACGACCATTGCAAGCATGTGTAAGAACTTAGTCAACCCACTGACACACCTTGAGTGTTAATGTCATCTTTAAATAACAACAATTGTGTTTCTGCCTGGTTTCAGGCCAGGGACCTTTCACGTGTGAGGCGAACTTGATAACCGCTACACCACAGAAATCGGCGACTTTGACGAGCTACTTCAGAGCGTAGCTTCCCAGCAAGAAGAATACCACGGTCGTGGAAGTTTACTCCTCAGGGGTTTTGGGATGAAAGGATCTTTATCGAACTTTGTAGTACTAAAACCAAAAGTGTTGCCTTTCTAATTGTTAGAGCTGAGACAACCCCTTTTACAAGGCAATCCACCCAGACTGACTGTGCACATGATAATGGATAGCAAAAGGGTTTCTGCCTGATTTCGAACGAGGGACCTTTATGCATGTTAGGCCAAGGTGATATCCACTACACTACAGAATTTAGCCACGTAGGGCATTACTTTCAGAGGGTAGCATCTAACCACAAAGCGACACATTATCGTGCAAGGTCGACTCTAAGGGGCTTTCCAAAATCCTAGTGCACAATAGGTACTTTCTCAGCTTAATGGGGACCATGCTCATATGTGGAGGCTGATCGGTCCAATGCTAAGCCAGTGTAGCGTGGAGAGGGGATTGAAGCTGTGGTAATTGACATCCTAGGGGTGCTGCTTCAGTGCAGCTGTTTTTCATGGGAGAAACAAAGGCTGTTTAGAAATTGGTTCTTAACAATCTTCTGTAGTCTCGCAAAACCCTTTTTGATTTCTTTGACCAATTTGCACATGCTGTTTGCCATATCGCGTCCAACAAGAAGAGGGCGCGCAATTGTAGTCAACAGATACTCAAAACTGAAATTGAATAACGAACATTGCAACTTTAGCCAGTAATCGTCCGCTCTGTCAAAGACACAGCCTTTTTTCGGCGACTACTCTGGAGTGACTGCAAAAGATCTAACAGGCAAAAGCAGGTTTTCACATTCAGGCCCGTAGGTAACGTTCCTTTTCAAATGCAGATTGACGGAGAACGTAGGAAAGTAATTTGACAATTGATTCATTTTTGTCCAACCTTGAGCGAGTAAAAGTAATGGCATCAGAACGGCGTAACTACACCAGGGGCATGGCCGGGGGCAGTGCTGTTCCAGTCCTCGTTAGTATAGTGGACAGTATCTCCGCCTTTTGTAATTGACATCCTAGGGCTGCTGCTGCAAGTGCAGCTATTTTTCATGGGAGAAAGTCTCTATTTCGATTAATAGTATGTGGTGGCTTTGTCCAAACCGAGGCTGTTTAGAAATTGGTTCTTAACTTTCTTCTGTAGTCTCGCATAACCCTTTTCGATTTCTTTGACCAATTTGCACTTGCTGCTTGCCCTTTTCGATTTCTTTGACCAATTTGCACATGCTGTTTGCCATATCGCGTGCACCAAGAAGAGGGCATGCAATTGCAGGAAAGGAACTCCTCAACATGTACTCAAAACTGAAATTGAACGACGACCATTGCAACTTTAGCCAGTAATGGTCCGCTCAGTCAAAGGCACACAGCCTTTGTCCAGCGACTACTCTGGCATGACTGCAAACGAGCAGTGCTTTTCCAGTCCTCGTTAGTATAGTGGACAGTATCTCCGCATGTCACGCGGAAGACTGGGGTTCGATTCCCCGACGGGGAGAGTCTTTTTTCCTTTGTCCCGGACAGTTGAAATTTCCCGCAATACGTCTTCGGCTTGGTTGAGGAGGCTTGCATTTCCAAATGATGGCCAGAAGAAGTCATCAGGTGTTGTGCCAAAATAGCTCAATTGGGAGAGAGTTAGACTGAAGATCTAAAGGTCCCTGGTTCGATCCCGGGCTTCGGCATTACACCACCTCTGTCTTGCGTACGATGCCAAGAGTCCCCTAACCTTTTGTTTTTGTACTTAAGATGGTTTGGAAGGTAGTCTCTATGTGTGCCATTCTGTGATTTCAGGTTGTTTTACGGAGCAAGCATGTGTAAGAACTTAGTCAACCCACTGACACAGCTTGAGTGTAAATGTCATCTTAAAATAACAACAATTGTGTTTCTGCCTGATTTCAGGCCAGGGACCTTTCACGTGTGAGGCAAACTTAATAACCGCTACACCACAGATACCGGCGACTTTGACGAGCTACTTCAGAGCGTAGGCAAAAGCAGGCTTTCACATTCAGGCCCGTAGGTAACGTTCCTTTTCAAATGCAGATTGCCGGAGAACGTAGGGGCGTAATTTGACAAGTGATGCATTTTTGTCCAACCTTGAGCGATTAAAAGTAATGGCATCAGAACAGCGTAACTACACCAGGGGCATGGCCGGGGCCAGTGCTGTTCCAGTCCTCGTTAGTATAGTGTACAGGATCTCCGCCTGTTGTAATTGACATCCTAGGGCTGCTGCTGCAAGTGCAGCTATTTTTCATTGGAGAAAGTCTCTATTTCGATTAATAGTATGTGGTGGCTTTGTCCAAACTGAGGCTGTTTAGAAATTGGTTCTTAACTTTCTTCTGTAGTCTCGCATAACCCTTATCGATTTCTTTAACCAATTTGCACATGCTGTTTGCCATATCGCGTGCACCAAGAAGAGGGCATGCAATTGCAGGAAAGGAACTCCTCAACAGGTAACTCAAAACTGAAATTGAACGACGACGACCATTAGTCAACCCACTGACACAGCTTGAGTGTTAATGTCATCTTTAAATAACAACAATTGTGTTTCTGCCTAGTTTCAGGCCAGGGACCTTTCACGTGTGAGGCGAACTTGATAACCGCTACACCACAGAAATCGGCGACTTTGACGAGCTACTTCAGAGCGTAGCTTCCCAGCAAGAAGAATACCACGGTCGTGGAAGTTTACTCCTCAGGGGTTTTGGGATGAAAGGATCTTTATCGAACTTTGTAGTACTAAAACCAAAAGTGTTGCCTTTCTAATTGTTAGAGCTGAGACAACCCCTTTTACAAGGCAATGCACCCAGACTGACTGTGCACAGGATAATGGATAGCAAAAGGGTTTCTGCCTGATTTCGAACGAGGGACCTTTATGCATGTTAGGCCAAGGTGATATCCACTACACTACAGAATTTAGCCACGTAGGGTATTACTTTCAGAGGGTAGCATCTAACCACAAAGCGACACATTATCGTGCAAGGTCGACTCTAAGGGGCTTTCCAAAATCCTAGTGCACAATAGGTACTTTCTCAGCTTAATGGGGACCATGCTCATATGTGGAGGCTGATCGGTCCAATGCTAAGCCAGTGTAGCGTGGAGAGGGGATTGAAGCTGTGGTAATTGACATCCTAGGGCTGCTTCTTCAGTGCAGCTGTTTTTCATGGGAGAAACAAAGGCTGTTTAGAAACTGGTTCTTAACAATCTTCTGTAGTCTCGCAAAACCCTTTTTGATTTCTTTGACCAATTTGCACATGCTGTTTGCCATATCGCGTCCAACAAGAAGAGGGCGCGCAATTGTAGTCAACAGATACTCAAAACTGAAATTGAATAACGACCATTGCAACTTTAGCCAGTAATCGTCCGCTCTGTCAAAGACACAGCCTTTTTTCGGCGACTACTCTGGAGTGACTGCAAAAGATCTAACAGGCAAAAGTAGGCTTTCACATTCAGGCCCGTAGGTAACGTTCCTTTTCAAATGCAGATTGACGGAGAACGTAGGAAAGTAATTTGACAATTGATTCATTTTTGTCCAACCTTGAGCGAGTAAAAGTAATGGCATCAGAACGGCGTAACTACACCAGGGGCATGGCCGGGGGCAGTGCTGTTCCAGTCCTCGTTAGTATAGTGGACAGTATCTCCGCCTGTTGTAATTGACATCCTAGGGCTGCTGCTGCAAGTGCAGCTATTTTTCATGGGAGAAAGTCTCTATTTCGATTAATAGTATGTGGTGGCTTTGTCCAAAGTGAGGCTGTTTAGAAATTGGTTCTTAACTTTCTTCTGTAGTCTCGCATAACCCTTTTCGATTTCTTTGACCAATTTGCACTTGCTGCTTGCTATTTTCGATTTCTTTGACCAATTTGCACATGCTGTTTGCCATATCGCGTGCATCAAGAAGAGGGCATGCAATTGCAGGAAAGGAACTCCTCAACAGGTACTCAAAACTGAAATTGAACGACGACAATTGCAACTTTAGCCAGTAATGGTCCGCTCAGTCAAAGGCACACAGCCTTTGTCCAGCGACTACTCTGGCGAGACTGCAAACGAGCAGTGCTTTTCCAGTCCTCGTTAGTATAGTGGACAGTATCTCCGCCTGTCACGTGGAAGACCGGGGTTCGATTCCCCGACGGGGAGAGTCTTTTTGCCTTTGTCCCGGACAGTTGAAATTTCCCGCAATACGTCTTTGGCTTGGTTGAGGAGGCTTGCATTTGCAAATGATGGCCAGAAGAAGTCATCGGTTGTTGTGCCGAAATAGCTCAGTTGGGAGAGCGTTAGACTGAAGATCTGAAGGTCCCTGGTTCGATCCCGGGTTTCGGCATTACACCACCTCTGTCCGGCTTACGATGCCAAGAGGCCCCTAATCTTTTGTTTTTGTACTTAAGACGGTTCGGAAGGTAGTCTCTATGTGTGCCATTCTGTGATTTCAGGTTGTTTTACGGAGCAAGCATGTGTAAGAACTTAGTCAACCCACTGACACAGCTTGAGTGTGAATGTCATCTTAAAATAACAACAATTGTGTTTCTGCCTGATTTCAGGCTAGGGACCTTTCACGTGTGAGGCGAACTTGATAACCGCTACACCACAGATACCGGCGACTTTGACGGGCTACTTCAGAGCGTAGGCAAAAGCAGGCTTTCACATTCAGGCCCGTAGGTAACGTTCCTTTTCAATTGCAGATTGCCGGAGAACGTAGGGGCGTAATTTGACAAGTGATGCATTTTTATCCAACCTTGTGCGAGTAAAACTAATGGCATCAGAACAGCGTAACTACACCAGGGGCATGGCCGGGGCCAGTGCTGTTCCAGTCCTCGTTAGTATAGTGGACAGGATCTCCGCCTGTTGTAATTGACATCCTAGGGCTGCTGCTGCAAGTGCAGCTATTTTTCATTGGAGAAAGTCTCTATTTCGATTAATAGTATGTGGTGGCTTTGTCCAAACTGAGGCTGTTTAGAAATTGGTTCTTAACTTTCTTCTGTAGTCTCGCATAACCCTTTTCAATTTCTTTGACCAATTTGCACATGCTGTTTGCCATATCGCGTGCACCAAGAAGAGGGCATGCAATTGCAGGAAAGGAACTCCTCAACAGGTAACTCAAAACTGAAATTGAACGACGACCATTGCAAGCATGTGTAAGAACTTAGTCAACCCACTGACACAGCTTGAGTGTGAATGTCATCTTAAAATAACAACAATTGTGTTTCTGCCTGGTTTCAGGCCAGGGACCTTTCACCTGTGAGGCGAACTTGATAACCGCTACACCACAGAAATCGGCGACTTTGACGAGCTACTTCAGAGCGTAGCTTCCCAGCAAGAAGAATAACACGGTCGTGGAAGTTAACTCCTCAGGGGTTTTGGGATGAAAGGATCTTTATCGAACTTTGTAGTACTAAAACTAAAAGTGTTGCCTTTCTAATTGTTAGAGCTGAGACAACCCCTTTTACAAGGCAATCCACCCAGACTGACTGTGCACATGATAATGGTTAGCAAAAGGGTTTCTGCCTGATTTCGAACGAGGGACCTTTATGCATGTTAGGCCAAGGTGATATCCACTACACTACAGAATTTAGCCACGTAGGGTATTACTTTCAGAGGGTAGCATCTAACCACAAAGCGACACATTATCGTGCAAGGTCGACTCTAAGGGGCTTTCCAAAATCCTAGTGCACAATAGGTACTTTGTCAGTTTAATGGGGACCATGCTCTTATGTGGAGGCTGATCGGTCCAATGCTAAGCCAGTGTAGCGTGGAGAGGGGATTGAAGCTGTGGTAATTGACATCCTAGGGCTGCTGCTTCAGTGCAGCTGTTTTTCATGGGAGAAACAAAGGCTGTTTAGAAATTGGTTCTTAACAATCTTCTGTAGTCTCGCAAAACCCTTTTTGATTTCTTTGACCAATTTGCACATGCTGTTTGCCATATCGCGTCCAACAAGAAGAGGGCGCGCAATTGTAGTCAACAGATACTCAAAACTGAAATTGAATAACGACCATTGCAACTTTAGCCAGTAATTGTCCGCTCTGTTAAAGACACAGCCTTTTTTCGGCGACTAATCTGGAGTGACTGCAAAAGATCTAACAGGCAAAAGCAGGCTTTCATATTCAGGCCCGTAGGTAACGTTCCTTTTCAAATGCAGATTGCCGGAGAACGTAGGGGCGTAATTTGACAAGTGATGCTTTTTTGTCCAACCTTGAGCGAGTAAAAGTAATGGCATCAGAACGGCGTAATTACACCAGGGGCATGGCCGGGGGCAGTGCTGTTCCAGTCCTCATTAGTATAGTGGACAGTATCTCCGCCTGTTGTAATGGACATCCTAGGGCTGCTGCTGCAAGTGCAGCTATTTTTCATGGGAGAAAGTCTCTATTTCAATTAATAGTATGTTGTGGCTTTGTCCAAGCTGAGGCTGTTTAGAAATTGGTTCTTAACTTTCTTCTGTAATCTCGCATAACCCTTTTCGATTTCTTTGACCAATTTGCACTTGCTGCTTGCCCTTTTCGATTTCTTTGACCAATTTGCACATGCTGTTTGCCATATTGCGTGCACCAAGAATAGGGCATCCAATTGCAGGAAAGGAACTCCTCAACAGGTACTCAAAACTGAAATTGAATAACGACCATTGCAACTTTAGCCAGTAATCGTCCGCTCTGTCAAAGACACAGCCTTTTTTCGGCGACTACTCTGGAGTGAATGCAAAAGATCTAACAGGCAAAAGCAGGCTTTCACATTCAGGCCCGTAGATAACGTTCCTTTTCAAATGCAGATTGCCGGAAAACGTAGGGGCGTAATTTGACAAGTGATGCTCATCAGAACGGCGTAACTACACCAGGGGCATGGTCGGGGGCAGTGCTGTTCCAGTCCTCGTTAGTATAGTGGACAGTATCTCCGCCTGTTGTAATTGACATCCTAGGGCTGCTGCTGCAAGTGCAGCTATTTTTCATGGGAGAAAGTCTCGATTTCGATTAATAGTATGTGGTGGCTTTGTCCAAACTGAGGCTGTTTAGAAATTGGTTCTTAACTTTCTTCTGTAGTCTCGCATAACGCTTTTCGATTTCTTTGACCAATTTGCACTTGCTGCTTGCCCTTTTCGATTTCTTTGACCAATTTGCACATGCTGTTTGCCATATCGCGTGCACCAAGAAGAGGGCATGCAATTGCAGGAAAGGAACTCCTCAACAGGTACTCAAAACTGAAATTGAACGACGACCATTGCAACTTTAGCCAGTAATGGTCCGCTCAGTCAAAGGCACACAGCCTTTGTTCAGCGACTACTCTCGCGAGAATGCAAACGAGCAGTGCTTTTCCAGTCCTCGTTAGTATAGTGGACAGTATCTCCGCCTGTCACGTGGAAGACCGGGGTTCGATTCCTCGACGGGGAGAGTCTTTTTGCCTTTGTCCCGGACAGTTGAAATTTCCCGCAATACGTCTTTGGCTTGGTTGAGGAGGCTTGCATTTGCAAATGATGGCCAGAAGAAGTCATCGGTTGTTGTGCCTAAATAGCTCAGTTGGGAGAGCGTTAGACTGAAGATTTAAAGGTCCCTGGTTTGATCCTGGGTTTTGGCATTACACCACCTCTGTCTTGCGTACGATGCCAAGAGTCCCCTAACCTTTTGTTTTTGTACTTAAGACGGTTTGGAAGGTAGTCTCAATGTGTGCCATTCTGTGATTTCAGGTTGTTTTACGGAGCAAGCACGTGTAAGAACTTAGTCAACCCACTGACACAGCTTGAGTGTAAATGTCATCTTAAAATAACAACAATTGTGTTTCTGCCTGATTTCAGGCCAGGGACCTTTCACGTGTGAGGCGAACTTGATAACCGCTACACCACAGATACCGGCGACTTTGACGAGCTACTTCAGAGCGTAGGCAAAAGCAGGCTTTCACATTCAGGCCCGTAAGTAACGTTCCTTTTCAAATGCAGATTGCCGGAGAACGTAGGGGCGTAATTTGACAAGTGATGCATTTTTGTCCAACCTTGAGCGATTAAAAGTAATGGCATCAGAACAGCGTAATTACACCAGGGGCATGGCCGGGGGCAGTGCTGTTCCAGTCCTCATTAGTATAGTGGACAGTATCTCCGCCTGTTGTAATGGACATCCTAGGGCTGCTGCTGCAAGTGCAGCTATTTTTCATGGGAGAAAGTCTCTATTTCAATTAATAGTATGTTGTGGCTTTGTCCAAGCTGAGGCTGTTTAGAAATTGGTTCTTAACTTTCTTCTGTAATCTCGCATAACCCTTTTCGATTTCTTTGACCAATTTGCACTTGCTGCTTGCCCTTTTCGATTTCTTTGACCAATTTGCACATGCTGTTTGCCATATTGCGTGCACCAAGAATAGGGCATCCAATTGCAGGAAAGGAACTCCTCAACAGGTACTCAAAACTGAAATTGAATAACGACCATTGCAACTTTAGCCAGTAATCGTCCGCTCTGTCAAAGACACAGCCTTTTTTCGGCGACTACTCTGGAGTGAATGCAAAAGATCTAACAGGCAAAAGCAGGCTTTCACATTCAGGCCCGTAGATAACGTTCCTTTTCAAATGCAGATTGCCGGAAAACGTAGGGGCGTAATTTGACAAGTGATGCTCATCAGAACGGCGTAACTACACCAGGGGCATGGTCGGGGGCAGTGCTGTTCCAGTCCTCGTTAGTATAGTGGACAGTATCTCCGCCTGTTGTAATTGACATCCTAGGGCTGCTGCTGCAAGTGCAGCTATTTTTCATGGGAGAAAGTCTCGATTTCGATTAATAGTATGTGGTGGCTTTGTCCAAACTGAGGCTGTTTAGAAATTGGTTCTTAACTTTCTTCTGTAGTCTCGCATAACGCTTTTCGATTTCTTTGACCAATTTGCACTTGCTGCTTGCCCTTTTCGATTTCTTTGACCAATTTGCACATGCTGTTTGCCATATCGCGTGCACCAAGAAGAGGGCATGCAATTGCAGGAAAGGAACTCCTCAACAGGTACTCAAAACTGAAATTGAACGACGACCATTGCAACTTTAGCCAGTAATGGTCCGCTCAGTCAAAGGCACACAGCCTTTGTTCAGCGACTACTCTCGCGAGAATGCAAACGAGCAGTGCTTTTCCAGTCCTCGTTAGTATAGTGGACAGTATCTCCGCCTGTCACGTGGAAGACCGGGGTTCGATTCCTCGACGGGGAGAGTCTTTTTGCCTTTGTCCCGGACAGTTGAAATTTCCCGCAATACGTCTTTGGCTTGGTTGAGGAGGCTTGCATTTGCAAATGATGGCCAGAAGAAGTCATCGGTTGTTGTGCCTAAATAGCTCAGTTGGGAGAGCGTTAGACTGAAGATTTAAAGGTCCCTGGTTTGATCCTGGGTTTTGGCATTACACCACCTCTGTCTTGCGTACGATGCCAAGAGTCCCCTAACCTTTTGTTTTTGTACTTAAGACGGTTTGGAAGGTAGTCTCAATGTGTGCCATTCTGTGATTTCAGGTTGTTTTACGGAGCAAGCACGTGTAAGAACTTAGTCAACCCACTGACACAGCTTGAGTGTAAATGTCATCTTAAAATAACAACAATTGTGTTTCTGCCTGATTTCAGGCCAGGGACCTTTCACGTGTGAGGCGAACTTGATAACCGCTACACCACAGATACCGGCGACTTTGACGAGCTACTTCAGAGCGTAGGCAAAAGCAGGCTTTCACATTCAGGCCCGTAAGTAACGTTCCTTTTCAAATGCAGATTGCCGGAGAACGTAGGGGCGTAATTTGACAAGTGATGCATTTTTGTCCAACCTTGAGCGATTAAAAGTAATGGCATCAGAACAGCGTAACTACACCAGGGGCATGGCCGGGGCCAGTGCTGTTCCAGTCCTCGTTAGTATAGTGGACAGGATCTCCGCCTGTTGTAATTGACATCCTAGGGCTGCTGCTGCAAGTGCAGCTATTTTTCATTGGAGAAAGTCTGTATTTCGATTAATAGTATGTGGTGGCTTTGTCCAAACTGAGGCTGTTTAGAAATTGGTTCTTAACTTTCTTCTGTAGTCTCGCATAACCCTTTTCGATTTCTTTGACCAATTTGCACATGCTGTTTGCCATATCGCGTGCACCAAGAAGAGGGCATGCAATTGCAGGAAAGGAACTCCTCAACAGGTAACTCAAAACTGAAATTGAACGACGACGACCATTAGTCAACCCACTGACACAGCTTGAGCGTAAATGTCATCTTTAAATAACAACAATTGTGTTTCTGCCTGGTTTCAGGCCAGGGACCTTTCACGTGTGAGGCGAACTTGATAACCGCTACACCACAGAAATCGGCGACTTTGACGAGCTACTTCAGAGCGTAGCTTCCCAGCAAGAAGAATACCACGGTCGTGGAAGTTTACTCCTCAGGGGTTTTGGGATGAAAGGATCTTTATCGAACTTTGTAGTACTAAAACCAAAAGTGTTGCCTTTCTAATTGTTAGAGCTGAGACAACCCCTTTTACAAGGCAATCCACCCAGACTGACTGTGCACATGATAATGGATAGCAAAAGGGTTTCTGCCTGATTTTGAACGAGGGACCTTTATGCATGTTAGGCCAAGGTGATATCCACTACACTACAGAATTTAGCCACGTAGGGTATTACTTTCAGAGGGTAGCATCTAACCACAAAGCGACACATTATCGTGCAAGGTCGACTCTAAGGGGCTTTCCAAAATCCTAGTGCACAATAGGTATTTTCTCAGCTTAATGGGGACCATGCTCATATGTGGAGGCTGATCGGTCCAATGCTAAGCCAGTGTAGCGTGGAGAGGGGATTGAAGCTGTGGTAATTGACATCCTAGGGCTGCTTCTTCAGTGCAGCTGTTTTTCATGGGAGAAACAAAGGCTGTTTAGAAATTGGTTCTTAACAATCTTCTGTAGTCTCGCAAAACCCTTTTTGATTTCTTTGACCAATTTGCACATGCTGTTTGCCATATCGCGTCCAACAAGAAGAGGGCGCGCAATTGTAGTCAACAGATACTCAAAACTGAAATTGAATAACGACCATTGCAACTTTAGCCAGTAATCGTCCGCTCTGTCAAAGACACAGCCTTTTTTCGGCGACTACTCTGGAGTGACTGCAAAAGATCTAACAGGCAAAAGTAGGCTTTCACATTCAGGCCCGTAGGTAACGTTCCTTTTCAAATGCAGATTGACGGAGAACGTAGGAGCGTAATTTGACAATTGATTCATTTTTGTCCAACCTTGAGCGAGTAAAAGTAATGGCATCAGAACGGCGTAACTACACCAGGGGCATGGCCGGGGGCAGTGCTGTTCCAGTCCTCGTTAGTATAGTGGACAGTATCTCCGCCTGTTGTAATTGACATCCTAGGGCTGCTGCTGCAAGTGCAGCTATTTTTCATGGGAGAAAGTCTCTATTTCGATTAATAGTATGTGGTGGCTTTGTCCAAAGTGAGGCTGTTTAGAAATTGGTTCTTAACTTTCTTCTGTAGTCTCGCATAACCCTTTTCGATTTCTTTGACCAATTTGCACATGCTGTTTGCCATATCGCGTGCACCAAGAAGAGGGCATGCAATTGCAGGAAAGGAACTCCTCAACAGGTAACTCAAAACTGAAATTGAACGACGACGACCATTAGTCAACCCACTGACACAGCTTGAGTGTGAATGTCATCTTTAAATAACAACAATTGTGTTTCTGCCTGGTTTCAGGCCAGGGACCTTTCACGTGTGAGGCGAACTTGATAACCGCTACACCACAGAAATCGGCGACTTTGACGAGCTACTTCAGAGCGTAGCTTCCCAGCAAGAAGAATACCACGGTCGTGGAAGTTTACTCCTCAGGGGTTTTGGGATGAAAGGATCTTTATCGAACTTTGTAGTACTAAAACCAAAAGTGTTGCCTTTCTAATTGTTAGAGCTGAGACAACCCCTTTTACAAGGCAATCTACCCAGACTGACTGTGCACATGATAATGGATAGCAAAAGGGTTTCGGCCTGATTTCGAACGAGGGACCTTTATGCATGTTAGGCCAAGGTGATATCCACTACACTACAGAATTTAGCCACGTAGGGCATTACTTTCAGAGGGTAGCATCTAACCACAAAGCGACACATTATCGTGCAAGGTCGACTCTAAGGGGCTTTCCAAAATCCTAGTGCACAATAGGTACTTTCTCAGCTTAATGGGGACCATGCTCATATGTGGAGGCTGATCGGTCCAATGCTAAGCCAGTGTAGCGTGGAGAGGGGATTGAAGCTGTGGTAATTGACATCCTAGGGGTGCTGCTTCAGTGCAGCTGTTTTTCATGGGAGAAACAAAGGCTGTTTAGAAAATGGTTCTTAACAATTTTCTGTAGTCTCGCAAAACCCTTTTTGATTTCTTTGACCAATTTGCACATGCTGTTTGCCATATCGCGTCCAACAAGAAGAGGGCGCGCAATTGTAGTCAACAGATACTCAAAACTGAAATTGAATAACGAACATTGCAACTTTAGCCAGTAATCGTCCGCTCTGTCAAAGACACAGCCTTTTTTCGGCGACTACTCTGGAGTGACTGCAAAAGATCTAACAGGCAAAAGCAGGTTTTCACATTCAGGCCCGTAGGTAACGTTCCTTTTCAAATGCAGATTGACGGAGAACGTAGGAGCGTAATTTGACAATTGATTCATTTTTGTCCAACCTTGAGCGAGTAAAAGTAATGGCATCAGAACGGCGTAACTACACCAGGGGCATGGCCGGGGGCAGTGCTGTTCCAGTCCTCGTTAGTATAGTGGACAGTATCTCCGCCTTTTGTAATTGACATCCTAGGGCTGCTGCTGCAAGTGCAGCTATTTTTCATGGGAGAAAGTCTCTATTTCGATTAATAGTATGTGGTGGCTTTGTCCAAACCGAGGCTGTTTAGAAATTGGTTCTTAACTTTCTTCTGTAGTCTCGCATAACCCTTTTTGATTTCTTTGACCAATTTGCACTTGCTGCTTGCCCTTTTCGATTTCTTTGACCAATTTGCACATGCTGTTTGCCATATCGCGTGCACCAAGAAGAGGGCATGCAATTGCAGGAAAGGAACTCCTCAACAGGTACTCAAAACTGAAATTGAACGACGACCATTGCAACTTTAGCCAGTAATGGTCCGCTCAGTCAAAGGCACACAGCCTTTGTCCAGCGACTACTCTGGCGTGACTGCAAACGAGCAGTGCTTTTCCAGTCCTCGTTAGTATAGTGGACAGTATCTCCGCATGTCACGCGGAAGACTGGGGTTCGATTCCCCGACGGGAAGAGTCTTTTTTCCTTTGTCCCGGACAGTTGAAATTTCCCGCAATACGTCTTTGGCTTGGTTGAGGAGGCTTGCATTTCCAAATGATGGCCAGAAGAAGTCATCGGGTGTTGTGCCAAAATAGCTCAGTTGGGAGAGCGTTAGACTGAAGATCTAAAGGTCCCTGGTTCGATCCCGGGCTTCGGCATTACACCACCTCTGTCTTGCGTACGATGCCAAGAGTCCCCTAACCTTTTGTTTTTGTACTTAAGATGGTTTGGAAGGTAGTCTCTATGTGTGCCATTCTGTGATTTCAGGTTGTTTTACGGAGCAAGCATGTGTAAGAACTTAGTCAACCCACTGACACAGCTTGAGTGTAAATGTCATCTTAAAATAACAACAATTGTGTTTCTGCCTGATTTCAGGCCAGGGACCTTTCACGTGTTAGGCAAACTTAATAACCGCTACACCACAGATACCGGCGACTTTGACGAGCTACTTCAGAGCGTAGGCAAAAGCAGGATTTCACATTCAGGCCCGTAGGTAACGTTCCTTTTCAAATGCAGATTGCCGGAGAACGTAGGGGCGTAATTTGACAAGTGATGCATTTTTGTCCAACCTTGAGCGATTAAAAGTAATGGCATCAGAACAGCGTAACTACACCAGGGGCATGGCCGGGCCCAGTGCTGTTCCAGTCCTCGTTAGTATAGTGGACAGGATCTCCGCCTGTTGTAATTGACATCCTAGGGCTGCTGCTGCAAGTGCAGCTATTTTTCATTGGAGAAAGTCTCAATTTCGATTAATAGTATGTGGTGGCTTTGTCCAAACTGAGGCTGTTTAGAAATTGGTTCTTAACTTTCTTCTGTAGTCTCGCATAACCCTTTTCGATTTCTTTGACCAATTTGCACATGCTGTTTGCCATATCGCGTGCACCAAGAAGAGGGCATGCAATTGCAGGAAAGGAACTCCTCAACAGGTAACTCAAAACTGAAATTGAACGACGACGACCATTAGTCAACCCACTGACACAGCTTGAATGTTAATGTCATCTTTAAATAACAACAATTGTGTTTCTGCCTGGTTTCAGGCCAGGGACCTTTCACGTGTGAGGCGAACTTGATAACCGCTACACCACAGAAATTGGCGACTTTGACGAGCTACTTCAGAGCGTAGCTTCCCAGCAAGAAGAATACCACGGTCGTGGAAGTTTACTCCTCAGGGGTTTTGGGATGAAAGGATCTTTATCGAACTTTGTAGTACTAAAACCAAAAGTGTTGCCTTTCTAATTGTTAGAGCTGAGACAACCCCTTTTACAAGGCAATCCACCCAGACTGACTGTGCACATGATAATGGATAGCAAAAGGGTTTCTGCCTGATTTCGAACGAGGGACCTTTATGCATGTTAGGCCAAGGTGATATCCACTACACTACAGAATTTAGCCACGTAGGGCATTACTTTCAGAGGGTAGCATCTAACCACAAAGCGACACATTATCGTGCAAGGTCGACTCTAAGGGGCTTTCCAAAATCCTAGTGCACAATAGGTACTTTCTCAGCTTAATGGGGACCATGCTCATATGTGGAGGCTGATCGGTCCAATGCTAAGCCAGTGTAGCGTGGAGAGGGGATTGAAGCTGTGGTAATTGACATCCTAGGGCTGCTTCTTCAGTGCAGCTGTTTTTCATGGGAGAAACAAAGGCTGTTTAGAAATTGGTTCTTAACAATCTTCTGTAGTCTCGCAAAACCCTTTTTGATTTCTTTGACCAATTTGCACATGCTGTTTGCCATATCGCGTCCAACAAGAAGAGGGTGCGCAATTGTAGTCAACAGATACTCAAAACTGAAATTGAATAACGACCATTGCAACTTTAGCCAGTAAGCGTCCGCTCTGTCAAAGACACAGCCTTTTTTCGGCGACTACTCTGGAGTGACTGCAAAAGATCTAACAGGCAAAAGCAGGTTTTCACATTCAGGCCCGTAGGTAACGTTCCTTTTCAAATGCAGATTGACGGAGAACGTAGGAGCGTAATTTGACAATTGATTCATTTTTGTCCAACCTTGAGCGAGTAAAAGTAATGGCATCAGAACGGCGTAACTACACCAGGGGCATGGCCGGGGGCAGTGCTGTTCCAGTCCTCGTTAGTATAGTGGACAGTATCTCCGCCTTTTGTAATTGACATCCTAGGGCTGCTGCTGCAAGTGCAGCTATTTTTCATGGGAGAAAGTCTCTATTTCGATTAATAGTATGTGGTGGCTTTGTCCAAACCGAGGCTGTTTAGAAATTGGTTCTTAACTTTCTTCTGTAGTCTCGCATAACCCTTTTCGATTTGTTTGACCAATTTGCACTTGCTGCTTGCCCTTTTCGATTTCTTTGACCAATTTGCACATGCTGTTTGCCATATCGCGTGCACCAAGAAGAGGGCATGCAATTGCAGGAAAGGAACTCCTCAACAGGTACTCAAAACTGAAATTGAACGACGACCATTGCAACTTTAGCCAGTAATGGTCCGCTCAGTCAAAGGCACACAGCCTTTGTCCAGCGACTACTCTGGCGAGACTGCAAACGAGCAGTGCTTTTCCAGTCCTCGTTAGTATAGTGGACAGTATCTCCGCCTGTCACGCGGAAGACCGGGGTTCGATTCCCCGACGGGGAGAGTCTTTTTGCCTTTGTCCCGGACAGTTGAAATTTCCCGCAATACGTCTTTGGCTTGGTTGAGGAGGCTTGCATTTGCAAATGATGGCCAGAAGAAGTCATCGGTTGTTGTGCTGAAATAGCTCAATTGGGAGAGCGTTAGACTGAAGATCTGAAGGTCCCTGGTTCGATCCCGGGTTTCGGCATTACACCACCTCTGTCCGGCTTACGATGCCAAGAGGCCCCTAAACTTTTGTTTTTGTACTTAAGACGGTTCGGAAGGTAGTCTCTATGTGTGCCATTCTGTGATTTCAGGTTGTTTTACGGAGCAAGCATGTGTAAGAACTTAGTCAACCCACTGACACAGCTTGAGTGTGAATGTCATCTTAAAATAACAACAATTGTGTTTCTGCCTGATTTCAGGCTAGGGACCTTTCACGTGTGAGGCGAACTTGATAACCGCTACACCACAGATACCGGCGACTTTGACGAGCTACTTCAGAGCGTAGGCAAAAGCAGGCTTTCACATTCAGGCCCGTAGGTAACGTTCCTTTTCAAATGCAGATTGCCGAAGAACGTAGGGGCGTAATTTGACAAGTGATGCATTTTTATCCAACCTTGTGCGAGTAAAACTAATGGCATCAGAACGGCGTAACTACACCAGGGGCATGGCCGGGGCCAGTGCTGTTCCAGTCCTCATTAGTATAGTGGACAGTATCTCCGCCTGTTGTAATGGACATCCTAGGGCTGCTGCTGCAAGTGCAGCTATTTTTCATGGGAGAAAGTCTCTATTTCAATTAATAGTATGTTGTGGCTTTGTCCAAGCTGAGGCTGTTTAGAAATTGGTTCTTAACTTTCTTCTGTAATCTCGCATAACCCTTTTCGATTTCTTTGACCAATTTGCACTTGCTGCTTGCCCTTTTCGATTTCTTTGACCAATTTGCACATGCTGTTTGCCATATTGCGTGCACCAAGAATAGGGCATCCAATTGCAGGAAAGGAACTCCTCAACAGGTACTCAAAACTGAAATTGAATAACGACCATTGCAACTTTAGCCAGTAATCGTCCGCTCTGTCAAAGACACAGCCTTTTTTCGGCGACTACTCTGGAGTGACTGCAAAAGATCTAACAAGCAAAAGCAGGCTTTCACATTCAGGCCCGTAGGTAACGTTCCTTTTCAAATGCAGATTGCCGGAGAACGTAGGGGCGTAATTTGACAAGTGATGCTTTTTTGTCCAACCTTGAGCGAGTAAAAGTAATGGCATCAGAACGGCGTAACTACACCAGGGGCATGGTCGGGGGCAGTGCTGTTCCAGTCCTCGTTAGTATAGTGGACAGGATCTCCGCCTGTTGTAATTGACATCCTAGGGCTGCTGCTGCAAGTGCAGCTATTTTTCATTGGAGAAAGTCTCTATTTCGATTAATAGTATGTGGTGGCTTTGTCCAAACTGAGGCTGTTTAGAAATTGGTTCTTAACTTTCTTCTGTAGTCTCGCATAACCCTTTTCGATTTCTTTGACCAATTTGCACATGCTGTTTGCCATATCGCGTGCACCAAGAAGAGGGCATGCAATTGCAGGAAAGGAACTCCTCAACAGGTAACTCAAAACTGAAATTGAACGACGACGACCATTAGTCAACCCACTGACACAGCTTGAATGTTAATGTCATCTTTAAATAACAACAATTGTGTTTCTGCCTGGTTTCAGGCCAGGGACCTTTCACGTGTGAGGCGAACTTGATAACCGCTACACCACAGAAATCGGCGACTTTGACGAGCTACTTCAGAGCGTAGCTTCCCAGCAAGAAGAATACCACGGTCGTGGAAGTTTACTCCTCAGGGGTTTTGGGATGAAAGGATCTTTATCGAACTTTGTAGTACTAAAACCAAAAGTGTTGCCTTTCTAATTGTTAGAGCTGAGACAACCCCTTTTACAAGGCAATCCACCCAGACTGACTGTGCACATGATAATGGATAGCAAAAGGGTTTCTGCCTGATTTCGAACGAGGGACCTTTATGCATGTTAGGCCAAGGTGATATCCACTACACTACAGAATTTAGCCACGTAGGGTATTACTTTCAGAGGGTAGCATCTAACCACAAAGCGACACATTATCGTGCAAGGTCGACTCTAAGGGGCTTTCCAAAATCCTAGTGCACAATAGGTATTTTCTCAGCTTAATGGGGACCATGCTCATATGTGGAAGCTGATCGGTCCAATGCTAAGCCAGTGTAGCGTGGAGAGGGGATTGAAGCTGTGGTAATTGACATCCTAGGGCTGCTTCTTCAGTGCAGCTGTTTTTCATGGGAGAAACAAAGGCTGTTTAGAAATTGGTTCTTAACAATCTTCTGTAGTCTCGCAAAACCCTTTTTGATTTCTTTGACATATTTGCACATGCTGTTTGCCATATCGCGTCCAACAAGAAGAGGGCGCGCAATTGTAGTCAACAGATACTCAAAACTGAAATTGAATAACGACCATTGCAACTTTAGCCAGTAATCGTCCGCTCTGTCAAAGACACAGCCTTTTTTCGGCGACTACTCTGGAGTGACTGCAAAAGATCTAACAGGCAAAAGTAGGCTTTCACATTCAGGCCCGTAGGTAACGTTCCTTTTCAAATGCAGATTGACGGAGAACGTAGGAGCGTAATTTGACAATTGATTCATTTTTGTCCAACCTTGAGCGAGTAAAAGTAATGGCATCAGAACGGCGTAACTACACCAGGGGCATGGCCGGGGGCAGTGCTGTTCCAGTCCTCGTTAGTATAGTGGACAGTATCTCCGCCTGTTGTAATTGACATCCTAGGGCTGCTGCTGCAAGTGCAGCTATTTTTCATGGGAGAAAGTCTCTATTTCGATTAATAGTATGTGGTGGCTTTGTCCAAAGTGAGGCTGTTTAGAAATTGGTTCTTAACTTTCTTCTGTAGTCTCGCATAACCCTTTTCGATTTCTTTGACCAATTTGCACATGCTGTTTGCCATATCGCGTGCACCAAGAAGAGGGCATGCAATTGCAGGAAAGGAACTCCTCAACAGGTAACTCAAAACTGAAATTGAACGACGACCATTGCAAGCATGTGTAAGAACTTAGTCAACCCACTGACACACCTTGAGTGTTAATGTCATCTTTAAATAACAACAATTGTGTTTCTGCCTGGTTTCAGGCCAGGGACCTTTCACGTGTGAGGCGAACTTGATAACCGCTACACCACAGAAATCGGCGACTTTGACGAGCTACTTCAGAGCGTAGCTTCCCAGCAAGAAGAATACCACGGTCGTGGAAGTTTACTCCTCAGGGGTTTTGGGATGAAAGGATCTTTATCGAACTTTGTAGTACTAAAACCAAAAGTGTTGCCTTTCTAATTGTTAGAGCTGAGACAACCCCTTTTACAAGGCAATCCACCCAGACTGACTGTGCACATGATAATGGATAGCAAAAGGGTTTCTGCCTGATTTCGAACGAGGGACCTTTATGCATGTTAGGCCAAGGTGATATCCACTACACTACAGAATTTAGCCACGTAGGGCATTACTTTCAGAGGGTAGCATCTAACCACAAAGCGACACATTATCGTGCAAGGTCGACTCTAAGGGGCTTTCCAAAATCCTAGTGCACAATAGGTACTTTCTCAGCTTAATGGGGACCATGCTCATATGTGGAGGCTGATCGGTCCAATGCTAAGCCAGTGTAGCGTGGAGAGGGGATTGAAGCTGTGGTAATTGACATCCTAGGGCTGCTTCTTCAGTGCAGCTGTTTTTCATGGGAGAAACAAAGGCTGTTTAGAAATTGGTTCTTAACAATCTTCTGTAGTCTCGCAAAACCCTTTTTGATTTCTTTGACCAATTTGCACATGCTGTTTGCCATACCGCGTCCAACAAGAAGAGGGTGCGCAATTGTAGTCAACAGATACTCAAAACTGAAATTGAATAACGACCATTGCAACTTTAGCCAGTAAGCGTCCGCTCTGTCAAAGACACAGCCTTTTTTCGGCGACTACTCTGGAGTGACTGCAAAAGATCTAACAGGCAAAAGCAGGTTTTCACATTCAGGCCCGTAGGTAACGTTCCTTTTCAAATGCAGATTGACGGAGAACGTAGGAGCGTAATTTGACAATTGATTCATTTTTGTCCAACCTTGAGCGAGTAAAAGTAATGGCATCAGAACGGCGTAACTACACCAGGGGCATGGCCGGGGGCAGTGCTGTTCCAGTCCTCGTTAGTATAGTGGACAGTATCTCCGCCTTTTGTAATTGACATCCTAGGGCTGCTGCTGCAAGTGCAGCTATTTTTCATGGGAGAAAGTCTCTATTTCGATTAATAGTATGTGGTGGCTTTGTCCAAACCGAGGCTGTTTAGAAATTGGTTCTTAACTTTCTTCTGTAGTCTCGCATAACCCTTTTCGATTTCTTTGACCAATTTGCACTTGCTGCTTGCCCTTTTCGATTTCTTTGACCAATTTGCACATGCTGTTTGCCATATTGCGTGCACCAAGAATAGGGCATCCAATTGCAGGAAAGGAACTCCTCAACAGGTACTCAAAACTGAAATTGAATAACGACCATTGCAACTTTAGCCAGTAATCGTCCGCTCTGTCAAAGACACAGCCTTTTTTCGGCGACTACTCTGGAGTGACTGCAAAAGATCTAACAAGCAAAAGCAGGCTTTCACATTCAGGCCCGTAGGTAACGTTCCTTTTCAAATGCAGATTGCCGGAGAACGTAGGGGCGTAATTTGACAAGTGATGCTTTTTTGTCCAACCTTGAGCGAGTAAAAGTAATGGCATCAGAACGGCGTAACTACACCAGGGGCATGGTCGGGGGCAGTGCTGTTCCAGTCCTCGTTAGTATAGTGGACAGGATCTCCGCCTGTTGTAATTGACATCCTAGGGCTGCTGCTGCAAGTGCAGCTATTTTTCATTGGAGAAAGTCTCTATTTCGATTAATAGTATGTGGTGGCTTTGTCCAAACTGAGGCTGTTTAGAAATTGGTTCTTAACTTTCTTCTGTAGTCTCGCATAACCCTTTTCGATTTCTTTGACCAATTTGCACATGCTGTTTGCCATATCGCGTGCACCAAGAAGAGGGCATGCAATTGCAGGAAAGGAACTCCTCAACAGGTAACTCAAAACTGAAATTGAACGACGACGACCATTAGTCAACCCACTGACACAGCTTGAATGTTAATGTCATCTTTAAATAACAACAATTGTGTTTCTGCCTGGTTTCAGGCCAGGGACCTTTCACGTGTGAGGCGAACTTGATAACCGCTACACCACAGAAATCGGCGACTTTGACGAGCTACTTCAGAGCGTAGCTTCCCAGCAAGAAGAATACCACGGTCGTGGAAGTTTACTCCTCAGGGGTTTTGGGATGAAAGGATCTTTATCGAACTTTGTAGTACTAAAACCAAAAGTGTTGCCTTTCTAATTGTTAGAGCTGAGACAACCCCTTTTACAAGGCAATCCACCCAGACTGACTGTGCACATGATAATGGATAGCAAAAGGGTTTCTGCCTGATTTCGAACGAGGGACCTTTATGCATGTTAGGCCAAGGTGATATCCACTACACTACAGAATTTAGCCACGTAGGGCATTACTTTCAGAGGGTAGCATCTAACCACAAAGCGACACATTATCGTGCAAGGTCGACTCTAAGGGGCTTTCCAAAATCCTAGTGCACAATAGGTACTTTCTCAGCTTAATGGGGACCATGCTCATATGTGGAGGCTGATCGGTCCAATGCTAAGCCAGTGTAGCGTGGAGAGGGGATTGAAGCTGTGGTAATTGACATCCTAGGGCTGCTTCTTCAGTGCAGCTGTTTTTCATGGGAGAAACAAAGGCTGTTTAGAAATTGGTTCTTAACAATCTTCTGTAGTCTCGCAAAACCCTTTTTGATTTCTTTGACCAATTTGCACATGCTGTTTGCCATATCGCGTCCAACAAGAAGAGGGCGCGCAATTGTAGTCAACAGATACTCAAAACTGAAATTGAATAACGACCATTGCAACTTTAGCCAGTAATCGTCCGCTCTGTCAAAGACACAGCCTTTTTTCGGCGACTACTCTGGAGTGACTGCAAAAGATCTAACAGGCAAAAGCAGGTTTTCACATTCAGGCCCGTAGGTAACGTTCCTTTTCAAATGCAGATTGACGGAGAACGTAGGAGCGTAATTTGACAATTGATTCATTTTTGTCCAACCTTGAGCGAGTAAAAGTAATGGCATCAGAACGGCGTAACTACACCAGGGGCATGGCCGGGGGCAGTGCTGTTCCAGTCCTCGTTAGTATAGTGGACAGTATCTCCGCCTTTTGTAATTGACATCCTAGGGCTGCTGCTGCAAGTGCAGCTATTTTTCATGGGAGAAAGTCTCTATTTCGATTAATAGTATGTGGTGGCTTTGTCCAAACCGAGGCTGTTTAGAAATTGGTTCTTAACTTTCTTCTGTAGTCTCGCATAACCCTTTTTGATTTCTTTGACCAATTTGCACTTGCTGCTTGCCCTTTTCGATTTCTTTAACCAATTTGCACATGCTGTTTGCCATATCGCGTGCACCAAGAAGAGGGCATGCAATTGCAGGAAAGGAACTCCTCAACAGGTACTCAAAACTGAAATTGAACGACGACCATTGCAACTTTAGCCAGTAATGGTCCGCTCAGTCAAAGGCACACAGCCTTTGTCCAGCGACTACTCTGGCGTGACTGCAAACGAGCATTGCTTTTCCAGTCCTCGTTAGTATAGTGGACAGTATCTCCGCCTGTCACGCGGAAGACCGGGGTTCGATTCCCCGACGGGGAGAGTCTTCTTGCCTTTGTCCCGGACAGTTGAAATTTCCCGCAATATGTCTTCGGCTTGGTTGAGGAGGCTTGCATTTCCAAATGATGGCCAGAAGAAGTCATCGGGTGTTGTGCCAAAATAGCTCAGTTGGGAGAGCGTTAGACTGAAGATCTAAAGGTCCCTGGTTCGATCCCGGGCTTCGGCATTACACCACCTCTGTCTTGCGTACAATGCCAAGAGTCCCCTAACCTTCTGTTTTTGTACTTAAGACGGTTTGGAAGGTAGTCTCTATGTGTGCCATTCTGTGATTTCAAGTTGTTTTACGGAGCAAGCATGTGTAAGAACTTAGTCAACCCACTGACACAGCTTGAGTGTAAATGTCATCTTAAAATAACAACAATTGTGTTTCTGCCTGATTTCAGGCCAGGGACCTTTCACGTGTTAGGCAAACTTAATAACCGCTACACCACAGATACCGGCGACTTTGACGAGCTACTTCAGAGCGTAGGCAAAAGCAGGCTTTCACATTCAGGCCCGTAGGTAACGTTCCTTTTCAAATGCAGATTGCCGGAGAACGTAGGGGCGTAATTTGACAAGTGATGCATTTTTGTCCAACCTTGAGCGATTAAAAGTAATGGCATCAGAACAGCGTAACTACACCAGGGGCATGGCCGGGCCCAGTGCTGTTCCAGTCCTCGTTAGTATAGTGGACAGGATCTCCGCCTGTTGTAATTGACATCCTAGGGCTGCTGCTGCAAGTGCAGCTATTTTTCATTGGAGAAAGTCTCTATTTCGATTAATAGTATGTGGTGGCTTTGTCCAAACTGAGGCTGTTTAGAAATTGGTTCTTAACTTTCTTCTGTAGTCTCGCATAACCCTTTTCGATTTCTTTGACCAATTTGCACATGCTGTTTGCCATATCGCGTGCACCAAGAAGAGGGCATGCAATTGCAGGAAAGGAACTCCTCAACAGGTAACTCAAAACTGAAATTGGACGACGACCATTAGTCAACCCACTGACACAGCTTGAATGTTAATGTCATCTTTAAATAACAACAATTGTGTTTCTGCCTGGTTTCAGGCCAGGGACCTTTCACGTGTGAGGCGAACTTGATAACCGCTACACCACAGAAATCGGCGACTTTGACGAGCTACTTCAGAGCGTAGCTTCCCAGCAAGAAGAATACCACGGTCGTGGAAGTTTACTCCTCAGGGGTTTTGGGATGAAAGGATCTTTATCGAACTTTGTAGTACTAAAACCAAAAGTGTTGCCTTTCTAATTGTTAGAGCTGAGACAACCCCTTTTAAAAGGCAATCCACCCAGACTGACTGTGCACATGATAATGGATAGCAAAAGGGTTTCTGCCTGATTTCGAACGAGGGACCTTTATGCATGTTAGGCCAAGGTGATATAACTACACTACAGAATTTAGCCACGTAGGGCATTACTTTCAGAGGGTAGCATCTAACCACAAAGCGACACATTATCGTGCAAGGTCGACTCTAAGGGGCTTTCCAAAATCCTAGTGCACAATAGGTACTTTCTCAGCTTAATGGGGACCATGCTCATATGTGGAGGCTGATCGGTCCAATGCTAAGCCAGTGTAGCGTGGAGAGGGGATTGAAGCTGTGGTAATTGACATCCTAGGGCTGCTTCTTCAGTGCAGCTGTTTTTCATGGGAGAAACAAAGGCTGTTTAGAAATTGGTTCTTAACAATCTTCTGTAGTCTCGCAAAACCCTTTTTGATTTCTTTGACCAATTTGCACATGCTGTTTGCCATATCGCGTCCAACAAGAAGAGGGCGCGCAATTGTAGTCAACAGATACTCAAAACTGAAATTGAATAACGACCATTGCAACTTTAGCCAGTAATCGTTCGCTCTGTCAAAGACACAGCCTTTTTTCGGCGACTACTCTGGCGTGACTGCAAACGAGCAATGCTTTTCCAGTCCTCGTTAGTATAGTGGACAGTATCTCCGCATGTCACGCGGAAGACTGGGGTTCGATTCCCCGACGGGGAGAGTCTTTTTGCCTTTGTCCCGGACAGTTGAAATTTCCCGCAATACGTCTTCGGCTTGGTTGAGGAGGCTTGCATTTCCAAATGATGGCCAGAAGAAGTCATCGGGTGTTGTGCCAAAATAGCTCAGTTGGGAGAGCGTTAGACTGAAGATCTAAAGGTCCCTGGTTCGATCCCGGGCTTCGGCATTACACCACCTCTGTCTTGCGTACGATGCCAAGAGTCCCCTAACCTTTTGTTTTTGTACTTAAGACGGTTTGGAAGGTAGTCTCTATGTGTGCCATTCTGTGATTTCAGGTTGTTTTACGGAGCAAGCATGTGTAAGAACTTAGTCAACCCACTGACACAGCTTGAGTGTAAATGTCATCTTAAAATAACAACAATTGTGTTTCTGCCTGATTTCAGGCCAGGGACCTTTCACGTGTTAGGCAAACTTAATAACCGCTACACCACAGATACCGGCGACTTTGACGAGCTACTTCAGAGCGTAGGCAAAAGCAGGATTTCACATTCAGGCCCGTAGGTAACGTTCCTTTTCAAATGCAGATTGCCGGAGAACGTAGGGGCGTAATTTGACAAGTGATGCATTTTTGTCCAACCTTGAGCGATTAAAAGTAATGGCATCAGAACAGCGTAACTACACCAGGGGCATGGCCGGGTCCAGTGCTGTTCCAGTCCTCGTTAGTATAGTGGACAGGATCTCCGCCTGTTGTAATTGACATCCTAGGGCTGCTGCTGCAAGTGCAGCTATTTTTCATTGGAGAAAGTCTCAATTTCGATTAATAGTATGTGGTGGCTTTGTCCAAACTGAGGCTGTTTAGAAATTGGTTCTTAACTTTCTTCTGTAGTCTCGCATAACCCTTTTCGATTTCTTTGACCAATTTGCACATGCTGTTTGCCATATCGCGTGCACCAAGAAGAGGGCATGCAATTGCAGGAAAGGAACTCCTCAACAGGTAACTCAAAACTGAAATTGAACGACGACGACCATTAGTCAACCCACTGACACAGCTTGAATGTTAATGTCATCTTTAAATAACAACAATTGTGTTTCTGCCTGGTTTCAGGCCAGGGACCTTTCACGTGTGAGGCGAACTTGATAACCGCTACACCACAGAAATCGGCGACTTTGACGAGCTACTTCAGAGCGTAGCTTCCCAGCAAGAAGAATACCACGGTCGTGGAAGTTTACTCCTCAGGGGTTTTGGGATGAAAGGATCTTTATCGAACTTTGTAGTACTAAAACCAAAAGTGTTGCCTTTCTAATTGTTAGAGCTGAGACAACCCCTTTTACAAGGCAATCCACCCAGACTGACTGTGCACATGATAATGGATAGCAAAAGGGTTTCTGCCTGATTTCGAACGAGGGACCTTTATGCATGTTAGGCCAAGGTGATATCCACTACACTACAGAATTTAGCCACGTAGGGCATTACTTTCAGAGGGTAGCATCTAACCACAAAGCGACACATTATCGTGCAAGGTCGACTCTAAGGGGCTTTCCAAAATCCTAGTGCACAATAGGTACTTTCTCAGCTTAATGGGGACCATGCTCATATGTGGAGGCTGATCGGTCCAATGCTAAGCCAGTGTAGCGTGGAGAGGGGATTGAAGCTGTGGTAATTGACATCCTAGGGCTGCTTCTTCAGTGCAGCTGTTTTTCATGGGAGAAACAAAGGCTGTTTAGAAATTGGTTCTTAACAATCTTCTGTAGTCTCGCAAAACCCTTTTTGATTTCTTTGACCAATTTGCACATGCTGTTTGCCATATCGCGTCCAACAAGAAGAGGGCGCGCAATTGTAGTCAACAGATACTCAAAACTGAAATTGAATAACGACCATTGCAACTTTAGCCAGTAAGCGTCCGCTCTGTCAAAGACACAGCCTTTTTTCGGCGACTACTCTGGAGTGACTGCAAAAGAGCTAACAGGCAAAAGCAGGTTTTCACATTCAGGCCCGTAGGTAACGTTCCTTTTCAAATGCAGATTGACGGAGAACGTAGGAGCGTAATTTGACAATTGATTCATTTTTGTCCAACCTTGAGCGAGTAAAAGTAATGGCATCAGAACGGCGTAACTACACCAGGGGCATGGCCGGGGGCAGTGCTGTTCCAGTCCTCGTTAGTATAGTGGACAGTATCTCCGCCTTTTGTAATTGACATCCTAGGGCTGCTGCTGCAAGTGCAGCTATTTTTCATGGGAGAAAGTCTCTATTTCGATTAATAGTATGTGGTGGCTTTGTCCAAACCGAGGCTGTTTAGAAATTGGTTCTTAACTTTCTTCTGTAGTCTCGCATAACCCTTTTCGATTTGTTTGACCAATTTGCACTTGCTGCTTGCCCTTTTCGATTTCTTTGACCAATTTGCACATGCTGTTTGCCATATCGCGTGCACCAAGAAGAGGGCATGCAATTGCAGGAAAGGAACTCCTCAACAGGTACTCAAAACTGAAATTGAACGACGACCATTGCAACTTTAGCCAGTAATGGTCCGCTCAGTCAAAGGCACACAGCCTTTGTCCAGCGACTACTCTGGCGAGACTGCAAACGAGCAGTGCTTTTCCAGTCCTCGTTAGTATAGTGGACAGTATCTCCGCCTGTCACGCGGAAGACCGGGGTTCGATTCCCCGACGGGGAGAGTCTTTTTGCCTTTGTCCCGGACAGTTGAAATTTCCCGCAATACGTCTTTGGCTTGGTTGAGGAGACTTGCATTTGCAAATGATGGCCAGAAGAAGTCATCGGTTGTTGTGCTGAAATAGCTCAATTGGGAGAGCGTTAGACTGAAGATCTGAAGGTCCCTGGTTCGATCCCGGGTTTCGGCATTACACCACCTCTGTCCGGCTTACGATGCCAAGAGGCCCCTAAACTTTTGTTTTTGTACTTAAGACGGTTCGGAAGGTAGTCTCTATGTGTGCCATTCTGTGATTTCAGGTTGTTTTACGGAGCAAGCATGTGTAAGAACTTAGTCAACCCACTGACACAGCTTGAGTGTGAATGTCATCTTAAAATAACAACAATTGTGTTTCTGCCTGATTTCAGGCTAGGGACCTTTCACGTGTGAGGCGAACTTGATAACCGCTACACCACAGATACCGGCGACTTTGACGAGCTACTTCAGAGCGTAGGCAAAAGCAGGCTTTCACATTCAGGCCCGTAGGTAACGTTCCTTTTCAAATGCAGATTGCCGGAGAACGTAGGGGCGTAATTTGACAAGTGATGCATTTTTATCCAACCTTGTGCGAGTAAAACTAATGGCATCAGAACGGCGTAACTACACCAGGGGCATGGCCGGGGCCAGTGCTGTTCCAGTCCTCATTAGTATAGTGGACAGTATCTCCGCCTGTTGTAATGGACATCCTAGGGCTGCTGCTGCAAGTGCAGCTATTTTTCATGGGAGAAAGTCTCTATTTCAATTAATAGTATGTTGTGGCTTTGTCCAAGCTGAGGCTGTTTAGAAATTGGTTCTTAACTTTCTTCTGTAATCTCGCATAACCCTTTTCGATTTCTTTGACCAATTTGCACTTGCTGCTTGCCCTTTTCGATTTCTTTGACCAATTTGCACATGCTGTTTGCCATATTGCGTGCACCAAGAATAGGGCATCCAATTGCAGGAAAGGAACTCCTCAACAGGTACTCAAAACTGAAATTGAATAACGACCATTGCAACTTTAGCCAGTAATCGTCCGCTCTGTCAAAGACACAGCCTTTTTTCGGCGACTACTCTGGAGTGACTGCAAAAGATCTAACAGGCAAAAGCAGGCTTTCACATTCAGGCCCGTAGGTAACGTTCCTTTTCAAATGCAGATTGCCGGAGAACGTAGGGGCGTAATTTGACAAGTGATGCTTTTTTGTCCAACCTTGAGCGAGTAAAAGTAATGGCATCAGAACGGCGTAACTACACCAGGGGCATGGTCGGGGGCAGTGCTGTTCCAGTCCTCGTTAGTATAGTGGACAGGATCTCCGCCTGTTGTAATTGACATCCTAGGGCTGCTGCTGCAAGTGCAGCTATTTTTCATTGGAGAAAGTCTCTATTTCGATTAATAGTATGTGGTGGCTTTGTCCAAACTGAGGCTGTTTAGAAATTGGTTCTTAACTTTCTTCTGTAGTCTCGCATAACCCTTTTCGATTTCTTTGACCAATTTGCACATGCTGTTTGCCATATCGCGTGCACCAAGAAGAGGGCATGCAATTGCAGGAAAGGAACTCCTCAACAGGTAACTCAAAACTGAAATTGAACGACGACGACCATTAGTCAACCCACTGACACAGCTTGAATGTTAATGTCATCTTTAAATAACAACAATTGTGTTTCTGCCTGGTTTCAGGCCAGGGACCTTTCACGTGTGAGGCGAACTTGATAACCGCTACACCACAGAAATCGGCGACTTTGACGAGCTACTTCAGAGCGTAGCTTCCCAGCAAGAAGAATACCACGGTCGTGGAAGTTTACTCCTCAGGGGTTTTGGGATGAAAGGATCTTTATCGAACTTTGTAGTACTAAAACCAAAAGTGTTGCCTTTCTAATTGTTAGAGCTGAGACAACCCCTTTTACAAGGCAATCCACCCAGACTGACTGTGCACATGATAATGGATAGCAAAAGGGTTTCTGCCTGATTTCGAACGAGGGACCTTTATGCATGTTAGGCCAAGGTGATATCCACTACACTACAGAATTTAGCCACGTAGGGCATTACTTTCAGAGGGTAGCATCTAACCACAAAGCGACACATTATCGTGCAAGGTCGACTCTAAGGGGCTTTCCAAAATCCTAGTGCACAATAGGTACTTTCTCAGCTTAATGGGGACCATGCTCATATGTGGAGGCGGATCGGTCCAATGCTAAGCCAGTGTAGCGTGGAGAGGGGATTGAAGCTGTGGTAATTGACATCCTAGGGCTGCTTCTTCAGTGCAGCTGTTTTTCATGGGAGAAACAAAGGCTGTTTAGAAATTGGTTCTTAACAATCTTCTGTAGTCTCGCAAAACCCTTTTTGATTTCTTTGACCAATTTGCACATGCTGTTTGCCATATCGCGTCCAACAAGAAGAGGGCGCGCAATTGTAGTCAACAGATACTCAAAACTGAAATTGAATAACGACCATTGCAACTTTAGCCAGTAATCGTCCGCTCTGTCAAAGACACAGCCTTTTTTCGGCGACTACTCTGGAGTGACTGCAAAAGATCTAACAGGCAAAAGCAGGTTTTCACATTCAGGCCCGTAGGTAACGTTCCTTTTCAAATGCAGATTGACGGAGAACGTAGGAGCGTAATTTGACAATTGATTCATTTTTGTCCAACCTTGAGCGAGTAAAAGTAATGGCATCAGAACGGCGTAACTACACCAGGGGCATGGCCGGGGGCAGTGCTGTTCCAGTCCTCGTTAGTATAGTGGACAGTATCTCCGCCTTTTGTAATTGACATCCTAGGGCTGCTGCTGCAAGTGCAGCTATTTTTCATGGGAGAAAGTCTCTATTTCGATTAATAGTATGTGGTGGCTTTGTCCAAACCGAGGCTGTTTAGAAATTGGTTCTTAACTTTCTTCTGTAGTCTCGCATAACCCTTTTTGATTTCTTTGACCAATTTGCACTTGCTGCTTGCCCTTTTCGATTTCTTTGACCAATTTGCACATGCTGTTTGCCATATCGCGTGCACCAAGAAGAGGGCATGCAATTGCAGGAAAGGAACTCCTCAACAGGTACTCAAAACTGAAATTGAACGACGACCATTGCAACTTTAGCCAGTAATGGTCCGCTCAGTCAAAGGCACACAGCCTTTGTCCAGCGACTACTCTGGCGTGACTGCAAACGAGCAGTGCTTTTCCAGTCCTCGTTAGTATAGTGGACAGTATCTCCGCCTGTCACGCGGAAGACCGGGGTTCGATTCCCCGACGGGGAGAGTCTTTTTGCCTTTGTCCCGGACAGTTGAAATTTCCCGCAATACGTCTTTGGCTTGGTTGAGGAGACTTGCATTTGCAAATGATGGCCAGAAGAAGTCATCGGTTGTTGTGCTGAAATAGCTCAATTGGGAGAGCGTTAGACTGAAGATCTGAAGGTCCCTGGTTCGATCCCGGGTTTCGGCATTACACCACCTCTGTCCGGCTTACGATGCCAAGAGGCCCCTAAACTTTTGTTTTTGTACTTAAGACGGTTCGGAAGGTAGTCTCTATGTGTGCCATTCTGTGATTTCAGGTTGTTTTACGGAGCAAGCATGTGTAAGAACTTAGTCAACCCACTGACACAGCTTGAGTGTGAATGTCATCTTAAAATAACAACAATTGTGTTTCTGCCTGATTTCAGGCTAGGGACCTTTCACGTGTGAGGCGAACTTGATAACCGCTACACCACAGATACCGGCGACTTTGACGAGCTACTTCAGAGCGTAGGCAAAAGCAGGCTTTCACATTCAGGCCCGTAGGTAACGTTCCTTTTCAAATGCAGATTGCCGGAGAACGTAGGGGCGTAATTTGACAAGTGATGCATTTTTATCCAACCTTGTGCGAGTAAAACTAATGGCATCAGAACGGCGTAACTACACCAGGGGCATGGCCGGGGCCAGTGCTGTTCCAGTCCTCATTAGTATAGTGGACAGTATCTCCGCCTGTTGTAATGGACATCCTAGGGCTGCTGCTGCAAGTGCAGCTATTTTTCATGGGAGAAAGTCTCTATTTCAATTAATAGTATGTTGTGGCTTTGTCCAAGCTGAGGCTGTTTAGAAATTGGTTCTTAACTTTCTTCTGTAATCTCGCATAACCCTTTTCGATTTCTTTGACCAATTTGCACTTGCTGCTTGCCCTTTTCGATTTCTTTGACCAATTTGCACATGCTGTTTGCCATATTGCGTGCACCAAGAATAGGGCATCCAATTGCAGGAAAGGAACTCCTCAACAGGTACTCAAAACTGAAATTGAATAACGACCATTGCAACTTTAGCCAGTAATCGTCCGCTCTGTCAAAGACACAGCCTTTTTTCGGCGACTACTCTGGAGTGACTGCAAAAGATCTAACAGGCAAAAGCAGGCTTTCACATTCAGGCCCGTAGGTAACGTTCCTTTTCAAATGCAGATTGCCGGAGAACGTAGGGGCGTAATTTGACAAGTGATGCTTTTTTGTCCAACCTTGAGCGAGTAAAAGTAATGGCATCAGAACGGCGTAACTACACCAGGGGCATGGTCGGGGGCAGTGCTGTTCCAGTCCTCGTTAGTATAGTGGACAGGATCTCCGCCTGTTGTAATTGACATCCTAGGGCTGCTGCTGCAAGTGCAGCTATTTTTCATTGGAGAAAGTCTCTATTTCGATTAATAGTATGTGGTGGCTTTGTCCAAACTGAGGCTGTTTAGAAATTGGTTCTTAACTTTCTTCTGTAGTCTCGCATAACCCTTTTCGATTTCTTTGACCAATTTGCACATGCTGTTTGCCATATCGCGTGCACCAAGAAGAGGGCATGCAATTGCAGGAAAGGAACTCCTCAACAGGTAACTCAAAACTGAAATTGAACGACGACGACCATTAGTCAACCCACTGACACAGCTTGAATGTTAATGTCATCTTTAAATAACAACAATTGTGTTTCTGCCTGGTTTCAGGCCAGGGACCTTTCACGTGTGAGGCGAACTTGATAACCGCTACACCACAGAAATCGGCGACTTTGACGAGCTACTTCAGAGCGTAGCTTCCCAGCAAGAAGAATACCACGGTCGTGGAAGTTTACTCCTCAGGGGTTTTGGGATGAAAGGATCTTTATCGAACTTTGTAGTACTAAAACCAAAAGTGTTGCCTTTCTAATTGTTAGAGCTGAGACAACCCCTTTTACAAGGCAATCCACCCAGACTGACTGTGCACATGATAATGGATAGCAAAAGGGTTTCTGCCTGATTTCGAACGAGGGACCTTTATGCATGTTAGGCCAAGGTGATATCCACTACACTACAGAATTTAGCCACGTAGGGCATTACTTTCAGAGGGTAGCATCTAACCACAAAGCGACACATTATCGTGCAATGTCGACTCTAAGGGGCTTTCCAAAATCCTAGTGCACAATAGGTACTTTCTCAGCTTAATGGGGACCATGCTCATATGTGGAGGCTGATCGGTCCAATGCTAAGCCAGTGTAGCGTGGAGAGGGGATTGAAGCTGTGGTAATTGACATCCTAGGGCTGCTTCTTCAGTGCAGCTGTTTTTCATGGGAGAAACAAAGGCTGTTTAGAAATTGGTTCTTAACAATCTTCTGTAGTCTCGCAAAACCCTTTTTGATTTCTTTGACCAATTTGCACATGCTGTTTGCCATATCGCGTCCAACAAGAAGAGGGCGCGCAATTGTAGTCAACAGATACTCAAAACTGAAATTGAATAACGACCATTGCAACTTTAGCCAGTAATCGTCCGCTCTGTCAAAGACACAGCCTTTTTTCGGCGACTACTCTGGAGTGACTGCAAAAGATCTAACAGGCAAAAGCAGGTTTTCACATTCAGGCCCGTAGGTAACGTTCCTTTTCAAATGCAGATTGACGGAGAACGTAGGAGCGTAATTTGACAATTGATTCATTTTTGTCCAACCTTGAGCGAGTAAAAGTAATGGCATCAGAACGGCGTAACTACACCAGGGGCATGGCCGGGGGCAGTGCTGTTCCAGTCCTCGTTAGTATAGTGGACAGTATCTCCGCCTTTTGTAATTGACATCCTAGGGCTGCTGCTGCAAGTGCAGCTATTTTTCATGGGAGAAAGTCTCTATTTCGATTAATAGTATGTGGTGGCTTTGTCCAAACCGAGGCTGTTTAGAAATTGGTTCTTAACTTTCTTCTGTAGTCTCGCATAACCCTTTTTGATTTCTTTGACCAATTTGCACTTGCTGCTTGCCCTTTTCGATTTCTTTGACCAATTTGCACATGCTGTTTGCCATATCGCGTGCACCAAGAAGAGGGCATGCAATTGCAGGAAAGGAACTCCTCAACAGGTACTCAAAACTGAAATTGAACGACGACCATTGCAACTTTAGCCAGTAATGGTCCGCTCAGTCAAAGGCACACAGCCTTTGTCCAGCGACTACTCTGGCGTGACTGCAAACGAGCAGTGCTTTTCCAGTCCTCGTTAGTATAGTGGACAGTATCTCCGCCTGTCACGCGGAAGACCGGGGTTCGATTCCCCGACGGGGAGAGTCTTCTTGCCTTTGTCCCGGACAGTTGAAATTTCCCGCAATACGTCTTCGGCTTGGTTGAGGAGGCTTGCATTTCCAAATGATGGCCAGAAGAAGTCATCGGGTGTTGTGCCAAAATAGCTCAGTTCGGAGAGCGTTAGACTGAAGATCTAAAGGTCCCTGGTTCGATCCCGGGCTTCGGCATTACACCACCTCTGTCTTGCGTACGATGCCAAGAGTCCCCTAACCTTCTGTTTTTGTACTTAAGACGGTTTGGAAGGTAGTCTCTATGTGTGCCATTCTGTGATTTCAAGTTGTTTTACGGAGCAAGCATGTGTAAGAACTTAGTCAACCCACTGACACAGCTTGAGTGTAAATGTCATCTTAAAATAACAACAATTGTGTTTCTGCCTGATTTCAGGCCAGGGACCTTTCACGTGTTAGGCAAACTTAATAACCGCTACACCACAGATACCGGCGACTTTGACGAGCTACTTCAGAGCGTAGGCAAAAGCAGGCTTTCACATTCAGGCCCGTAGGTAACGTTCCTTTTCAAATGCAGATTGCCGGAGAACGTAGGGGCGTAATTTGACAAGTGATGCATTTTTGTCCAACCTTGAGCGATTAAAAGTAATGGCATCAGAACAGCGTAACTACACCAGGGGCATGGCCGGGCCCAGTGCTGTTCCAGTCCTCGTTAGTATAGTGGACAGGATCTCCGCCTGTTGTAATTGACATCCTAGGGCTGCTGCTGCAAGTGCAGCTATTTTTCATTGGAGAAAGTCTCAATTTCGATTAATAGTATGTGGTGGCTTTGTCCAAACTGAGGCTGTTTAGAAATTGGTTCTTAACTTTCTTCTGTAGTCTCGCATAACCCTTTTCGATTTCTTTGACCAATTTGCACATGCTGTTTGCCATATCGCGTGCACCAAGAAGAGGGCATGCAATTGCAGGAAAGGAACTCCTCAACAGGTAACTCAAAACTGAAATTGAACGACGACGACCATTAGTCAACCCACTGACACAGCTTGAATGTTAATGTCATCTTTAAATAACAACAATTGTGTTTCTGCCTGGTTTCAGGCCAGGGACCTTTCACGTGTGAGGCGAACTTGATAACCGCTACACCACAGAAATCGGCGACTTTGACGAGCTACTTCAGAGCGTAGCTTCCCAGCAAGAAGAATACCACGGTCGTGGAAGTTTACTCCTCAGGGGTTTTGGGATGAAAGGATCTTTATCGAACTTTGTAGTACTAAAACCAAAAGTGTTGCCTTTCTAATTGTTAGAGCTGAGACAACCCCTTTTACAAGGCAATCCACCCAGACTGACTGTGCACATGATAATGGATAGCAAAAGGGTTTCTGCCTGATTTCGAACGAGGGACCTTTATGCATGTTAGGCCAAGGTGATATCCACTACACTACAGAATTTAGCCACGTAGGGCATTACTTTCAGAGGGTAGCATCTAACCACAAAGCGACACATTATCGTGCAATGTCGACTCTAAGGGGCTTTCCAAAATCCTAGTGCACAATAGGTACTTTCTCAGCTTAATGGGGACCATGCTCATATGTGGAGGCTGATCGGTCCAATGCTAAGCCAGTGTAGCGTGGAGAGGGGATTGAAGCTGTGGTAATTGACATCCTAGGGCTGCTTCTTCAGTGCAGCTGTTTTTCATGGGAGAAACAAAGGCTGTTTAGAAATTGGTTCTTAACAATCTTCTGTAGTCTCGCAAAACCCTTTTTGATTTCTTTGACCAATTTGCACATGCTGTTTGCCATATCGCGTCCAACAAGAAGAGGGCGCGCAATTGTAGTCAACAGATACTCAAAACTGAAATTGAATAACGACCATTGCAACTTTAGCCAGTAATCGTTCGCTCTGTCAAAGACACAGCCTTTTTTCGGCGACTACTCTGGAGTGACTGCAAAAGATCTAACAGGCAAAAGCAGGTTTTCACATTCAGGCCCGTAGGTAACGTTCCTTTTCAAATGCAGATTGACGGAGAACGTAGGAGCGTAATTTGACAATTGATTCATTTTTGTCCAACCTTGAGCGAGTAAAAGTAATGGCATCAGAACGGCGTAACTACAACAGGGGCATGGCCGGGGGCAGTGCTGTTCCAGTCCTCGTTAGTATAGTGGACAGTATCTCCGCCTTTTGTAATTGACATCCTAGGGCTGCTGCTGCAAGTGCAGCTATTTTTCATGGGAGAAAGTCTCTATTTCGATTAATAGTATGTGGTGGCTTTGTCCAAACCGAGGCTGTTTAGAAATTGGTTCTTAACTTTCTTCTGTAGTCTCGCATAACCCTTTTCGATTTCTTTGACCATTTTGCACTTGCTGCTTGCCCTTTTCGATTTCTTTGCCCAATTTGCACATGCTGTTTGCCATATCGCGTGCACCAAGAAGAGGGCATGCAATTGCAGGAAAGGAACTCCTCAACAGGTACTCAAAACTGAAATTGAACGACGACCATTGCAACTTTAGCCAGTAATGGTCCGCTCAGTCAAAGGCACACAGCCTTTGTCCAGCGACTACTCTGGCGTGACTGCAAACGAGCAATGCTTTTCCAGTCCTCGTTAGTATAGTGGACAGTATCTCCGCCTGTCACGCGGAAGACCGGGGTTCGATTCCCCGACGGGGAGAGTCTTTTTGCCTTTGTCCCGGACAGTTGAAATTTCCCGCAATACGTCTTCGGCTTGGTTGAGGAGGCTTGCATTTCCAAATGATGGCCAGAAGAAGTCATCGGGTGTTGTGCCATAATAGCTCAGTTGGGAGAGCGTTAGACTGAAGATCTAAAGGTCCCTGGTTCGATCCCGGGCTTCGGCATTACACCACCTCTGTCTTGCGTACGATGCCAAGAGTCCCCTAACCTTTTGTTTTTGTACTTAAGAGGGTTTGGAAGGTAGTCTCTATGTGTGCCATTCTGTGATTTCAGGTTGTTTTACGGAGTAAGCATGTGTAAGAACTTAGTCAACCCACTGACACAGCTTGAGTGTAAATGTCATCTTAAAATAACAACAATTGTGTTTCTGCCTGATTTCAGGCCAGGGACCTTTCACGTGTTAGGCAAACTTAATAACCGCTACACCACAGATACCGGCGACTTTGACGAGCTACTTCAGAGCGTAGGCAAAAGCAGGCTTTCACATTCAGGCCCGTAGGTAACGTTCCTTTTCAAATGCAGATTGCCGGAGAACGTAGGGGCGTAATTTGACAAGTGATGCATTTTTGTCCAACCTTGAGCGATTAAAAGTAATGGCATCAGAACAGCGTAACTACACCAGGGGCATGGCCGGGGCCAGTGCTGTTCCAGTCCTCGTTAGTATAGTGTACAGGATCTCCGCCTGTTGTAATTGACATCCTAGGGCTGCTGCTGCAAGTGCAGCTATTTTTCATTGGAGAAAGTCTCTATTTCGATTAATAGTATGTGGTGGCTTTGTCCAAACTGAGGCTGTTTAGAAATTGGTTCTTAACTTTCTTCTGTAGTCTCGCATAACCCTTTTCGATTTCTTTGACCAATTTGCACATGCTGTTTGCCATATCACGTGCACCAAGAAGAGGGCATGCAATTGCAGGAAAGGAACTCCTCAACAGGTAACTCAAAACTGAAATTGAACGACGACCATTGCAAGCATGTGTAAGAACTTAGTCAACCCACTGACACAGCTTGAGTGTGAATGTCATCTTAAAATAACAACAATTGTGTTTCTGCCTGGTTTCAGGCCAGGGACCTTTCACGTGTGAGGCGAACTTGATAACCGCTACACCACAGAAATCGGCGACTTTGACGAGCTACTTCAGAGCGTAGCTTCCCAGCAAGAAGAATACCACGGTCGTGGAAGTTTACTCCTCAGGGGTATTGGGATGAAAGGATCTTTATCGAACTTTGTAGTACTAAAACCAAAAGTGTTGCCCTTCTAATTGTTAGAGCTGAGACAACCCCTTTTACAAGGCAATCCACCCAGACTGACTGTGCACATGATAATGGATAGCAAAAGGGTTTCTGCCTGATTTCGAACGAGGGACCTTTATGCATGTTAGGCCAAGGTGATATCCACTACACTACAGAATTTAGCCACGTAGGGTATTACTTTCAGAGGGTAGCATCTAACCACAAAGCGACACATTATCGTGCAAGGTCGACTCTAAGGGGCTTTCCAAAATCCTAGTGCACAATAGGTACTTTCTCAGCTTAATGGGGACCATGCTCATATGTGGAGGCTGATCGGTCCAATGCTAAGCCAGTGTAGCGTGGAGAGGGGATTGAAGCTGTGGTAATTGACATCCTAGGGCTGCTCAGTGCAGCTGTTTTTCATGGGAGAAACAAAGGCTGTTTAGAAATTGGTTCTTAACAATCTTCTGTAGTCTCGCAAAACCCTTTTTGATTTCTTTGACCAATTTGCACATGCTGTTTGCCATATCGCGTCCAACAAGAAGAGGGCGCGCAATTGTAGTCAACAGATACTCAAAACTGAAATTGAATAACGACCATTGCAACTTTAGCCAGTAATCGTCCGCTCTGTCAAAGACACAGCCTTTTTTCGGCGACTACTCTGGAGTGACTGCAAAAGATCTAACAGGCAAAAGCAGGTTTTCACATTCAGCCCCGTAGGTAACGTTCCTTTTCAAATGCAGATTGACGGAGAACGTAGGAGCGTAATTTGACAATTGATTCATTTTTGTCCAACCTTGAGCGAGTAAAAGTAATGGCATCAGAACGGCGTAACTACACCAGGGGCATGGCCGGGGGCAGTGCTGTTCCAGTCCTCGTTAGTATAGTGGACAGTATCTCCACCTGTTGTAATTGACATCCTAGGGCTGCTGCTGCAAGTGCAGCTATTTTTCATGGGAGAAAGTCTCTATTTCGATTAATAGTATGTGGTGGTTTTGTCCAAACTGAGGCTGTTTACAAATTGGTTCTTAACTTTCTTCTGTAGTCTCGCATAATCCTTTTCGATTTCTTTGACCAATTTGCACTTGCTGCTTGCCCTTTTCGATTTCTTTGACCAATTTGCACATCCTGTTTGCCATATCGCGTGCACCAAGAAGAGGGCATGCAATTGCAGGAAAGGAACTCCTCAACAGGTACTCACAACTGAAATTGAACGACGACCATTGCAACTTTAGCCAGTAATGGTCCGCTCAGTCAAAGGCACACAGCCTTTGTCCAGCGACTACTCTGGCATGACTGCAAACGAGCAGTGCTTTTCCAGTCCTCGTTGGTATAGTGGACAGTATCTCCGCCTGTCACGCGGAAGACCGGGGTTCGATTCCCCGACGGGGAGAGTCTTTTTGCCTTTGTCCCGGACAGTTGAAATTTCCCGCAATACGTCTTCGGCTTGGTTGAGGAGGCTTGCATTTCCAAATGATGGCCAGAAGAAGTCATCGGTTGTTGTGCCGAAATAGCTCAGTTGGGAGAGCGTTAGACTGAAGATCTGAAGGTCCCTGGTTCGATCCCGGGTTTCGGCATTACACCACCTCTGTCCGGCTTACGATGCCAAGAGGCCCCTAAACTTTTGTTTTTGTACTTAAGACGGTTCGGAAGGTAGTCTCTATGTGTGCCATTCTGTGATTTCAGGTTGTTTTACGGAGCAAGCATGTGTAAGAACTTAGTCAACCCACTGACACAGCTTGAGTGTGAATGTCATCTTAAAATAACAACAATTGTGTTTCTGCCTGATTTCAGGCTAGGGACCTTTCACGTGTGAGGCGAACTTGATAACCGCTACACCACAGATACCAGCGACTTTGACGGGCTACTTCAGAGCGTAGGCAAAAGCAGGCTTTCACATTCAGGCCCGTAGGTAACGTTCCTTTTCAATTGCAGATTGCCGGAGAACGTAGGGGCGTAATTTGACAAGTGATGCATTTTTATCCAACCTTGTGCGAGTAAAACTAATGGCATCAGAACGGCGTAACTACACCAGGGGCATGGTCGGGGCCAGTGCTGTTCCAGTCCTCGTTAGTATAGTGGACAGTATCTCCGCCTGTTGTAATGGACATCCTAGGGCTGCTGCTGCAAGTGCAGCTATTTTTCATGGGAGAAAGTCTCTATTTCAATTAATAGTATGTTGTGGCTTTGTCCAAGCTGAGGCTGTTTAGAAATTGGTTCTTAACTTTCTTCTGTAATCTCGCATAACCCTTTTCGATTTCTTTGACCAATTTGCACTTGCTACTTGCCCTTTTCGATTTCTTTGACCAATTTGCACATGCTGTTTGCCATATTGCGTGCACCAAGAATAGGGCATCCAATTGCAGGAAAGGAACTCCTCAACAGGTACTCAAAACTGAAATTGAATAACGACAATTGCATCTTTAGCCAGTAATCGTCCGCTCTGTCAAAGACACAGCCTTTTTTCGGCGACTACTCTGGAGTGAATGCAAAAGATCTAACAGGCAAAAGCAGGCTTTCACATTCAGGCCCGTAGGTAACGTTCCTTTTCAAATGCAGATTGCCGGAGAACGTAGGGGCGTAATTTGACAAGTGATGCTTTTTTGTCCAACCTTGAGCTAGTAAAAGTAATGGCATCAGAACGGCGTAACTACACCAGGGGCATGGCCGGGGCCAGTGCTGTTCCAGTCCTCGTTAGTATAGTGGACAGGATCTCCGCCTGTTGTAATTGACATCCTAGGGCTGCTGCTGCAAGTGCAGCTATTTTTCATTGGAGAAAGTTTCTATTTCGATTAATAGTATGTGGTGGCTTTGTCCAAACTGAGGCTGTTTAGAAATTGGTTCTTAACTTTCTTCTGTAGTCTCGCATAACCCTTTTCGATTTCTTTGACCAATTTGCACATGCTGTTTGCCATATCGCGTGCACCAAGAAGAGGGCATGCAATTGCAGGAAAGGAACTCCTCAACAGGTAACTCAAAACTGAAATTGAACGACGACCATTGCAAGCATGTGTAAGAACTTAGTCAACCCACTGACACAGCTTGAGTGTTAATGTCATCTTTAAATAACAACAATTGTGTTTCTGCCTGGTTTCAGGCCAGGGACCTTTCACGTGTGAGGCGAACTTGATAACCGCTACACCACAGAAATCGGCGACTTTGACGAGCTACTTCAGAGCGTAGCTTCCCAGCAAGAAGAATACCACGGTCGTGGAAGTTTACTCCTCAGGGGTTTTGGGATGAAAGGATCTTTATCGAACTTTGTAGTACTAAAACCAAAAGTGTTGCCTTTCTAATTGTTAGAGCTGAGACAACCCCTTTTACAAGGCAATCCACCCAGACTGACTGTGCACATGATAATGGATAGCAAAAGGGTTTCTGCCTGATTTCGAACGAGGGACCTTTATGCATGTTAGGCCAAGGTGATATCCACTACACTACAGAATTTAGCCACGTAGGGCATTACTTTCAGAGGGTAGCATCTAACCACAAAGCGACACATTATCGTGCAAGGTCGACTCTAAGGGGCTTTCCAAAATCCTAGTGCACAATAGGTACTTTCTCAGCTTAATGGGGACCATGCTCATATGTGGAGGCTGATCGGTCCAATGCTAAGCCAGTGTAGCGTGGAGAGGGGATTGAAGCTGTGGTAATTGACATCCTAGGGCTGCTTCTTCAGTGCAGCTGTTTTTCATGGGAGAAACAAAGGCTGTTTAGAAATTGGTTCTTAACAATCTTCTGTAGTCTCGCAAAACCCTTTTTGATTTCTTTGACCAATTTGCACATGCTGTTTGCCATATCGCGTCCAACAAGAAGAGGGCGCGCAATTGTAGTCAACAGATACTCAAAACTGAAATTGAATAACGACCATTGCAACTTTAGCCAGTAATCGTCCGCTCTGTCAAAGACACAGCCTTTTTTCGGCGACTACTCTGGAGTGACTGCAAAAGATCTAACAGGCAAAAGCAGGTTTTCACATTCAGGCCCGTAGGTAACGTTCCTTTTCAAATGCAGATTGACGGAGAACGTAGGAGCGTAATTTGACAATTGATTCATTTTTGTCCAACCTTGAGCGAGTAAAAGTAATGGCATCAGAACGGCGTAACTACACCAGGGGCATGGCCGGGGCCAGTGCTGTTCCAGTCCTCGTTAGTATAGTGGACAGTATCTCCGCCTGTTGTAATTGACATCCTAGGGCTGCTGCTGCAAGTGCAGCTATTTTTCATGGGAGAAAGTCTCTATTTCGATTAATAGTATGTGGTGGCTTTGTCCAAACTGAGGCTGTTTAGAAATTGGTTCTTAACTTTCTTCTGTAGTCTCGCATAACCCTTTTCGATTTCTTTGACCAATTTGCACTTGCTGCTTGCCCTTTTCGATTTCTTTGACCAATTTGCACATGCTGTTTGCCATATCGCGTGCACCAAGAAGAGGGCATGCAATTGCAGGAAAGGAACTCCTCAACAGGTACTCAAAACTGAAATTGAACGACGACCATTGCAACTTTAGCCAGTAATGGTCCGCTCAGTCAAAGGCACACAGCCTTTGTCCAGCGACTACTCTGGCGTGACTGCAAGCGAGCAGTGCTTTTCCAGTCCTCGTTGGTATAGTGGACAGTATCTCCGCCTGTCACGCGGAAGACCGGGGTTCGATTCCCCGAAGGGGAGAGTCTTTTTGCCTTTGTCCCGGACAGTTGAAATTTCCCGCAATACGTCTTCGGCTTGGTTGAGGAGGCTTGCATTTGCAAATGATGGCCAGAAGAAGTCATCGGGTGTTGTGCTGAAATAGCTCAGTTTGGAGAGCATTAGACTGAAGATCTAAAGGTCCCCTGGTTCGATCCCGGGTTTCGGCATTACACCACCTCTGTCTTGCATACGATGCCAAGAGTCCCCTAACCTTTTGTTTTTGTACTTAAGACGGTTTGGAAGGTAGTCTCTATGTGTGCCATTCTGTGATTTCAGGTTGTTTTACGGAGCAAGCATGTGTAAGAACTTAGTCAACCCACTGACACAGCTTGAGTGTAAATGTCATCTTAAAATAACAACAATTGTGTTTCTGCCTGATTTCAGGCCAGGGACCTTTCACGTGTGAGGCGAACTTGATAACCGCTACACCACAGATACCGGCGACTTTGACGAGCTACTTCAGAGCGTAGGCAAAAGCAGGCTTTCACATTCAGGCCCGTAGGTAACGTTCCTTTTCAAATGCAAATTGCCGGAGAACGTAGGGGCGTAATTTGACAAGTAATGCATTTTTGTCCAACCTTGAGCGATTAAAAGTAATGGCATCAGAACAGCGTAACTACACCAGGGGCATGGCCGGGGCCAGTGCTGTTCCAGTCCTCGTTAGTATAGTGGACAGGATCTCCGCCTGTTGTAATTGACATCCTAGGGCTGCTGCTGCAAGTGCAGCTATTTTTCATTGGAGAAAGTCTCTATTTCGATTAATAGTATGTGGTGGCTTTGTCCAAACTGAGGCTGTTTAGAAATTGGTTCTTAACTTTCTTCTGTAGTCTCGCATAACCCTTATCGATTTCTTTGACCAATTTGCACATGCTGTTTGCCATATCGCGTGCACCAAGAAGAGGGCATGCAATTGCAGGAAAGGAACTCCTCAACAGGTAACTCAAAACTGAAATTGAACGACGACCATTGCAAGCATGTGTAAGAACTTAGTCAACCCACTGACACAGCTTGAGTGTGAATGTCATCTTAAAATAACAACAATTGTTTTTCTGCCTGGTTTCAGGCCAGGGACCTTTCACGTGTGAGGCGAACTTGATAACCGCTACACCACAGAAATCGGCGACTTTGACGAGCTACTTCAGAGCGTAGCTTCCCAGCAAGAAGAATACCACGGTCGTGGAAGTTTACTCCTCAGGGGTTTTGGGATGAAAGGATCTTTATCGAACTTTGTAGTACTAAAACCAAAAGTGTTGCCTTTCTAATTGTTAGAGCTGAGACAACCCCTTTTACCAGGCAATCCACCCAGACTGACTGTGCACATGATAATGGATAGCAAAAGGGTTTCTGCCTGATTTCGAACGAGGGACCTTTATGCATGTTAGGCCAAGGTGATATCCACTACACTACAGAATTTAGCCACGTAGGGTATTACTTTCAGAGGGTAGCATCTAACCACAAAGCGACACATTATCGTGCAAGGTCGACTCTAAGGGGCTTTCCAAAATCCTAGTGCACAATAGGTACTTTCTCAGCTTAATGGGGACCATGCTCATATGTGGAGGCTGATCGGTCCAATGCTAAGCCAGTGTAGCGTGGAGAGGGGATTGAAGCTGTGATAATTGACATCCTAGGGGTGCTGCTTCAGTGCAGCTGTTTTTCATGGGAGAAACAAAGGCTGTTTAGAAATTGGTTCTTAAAAATCTTCTGTAGTCTCGCAAAACCCTTTTTGATTTCTTAGACCAATTTGCACATGCTGTTTGCCATTTCGCGTCCAACAAGAAGAGGGCGCGCAATTGTAGTCAACAGATACTCAAAACCAAAATTGAATAACGACCATTGCAACTTTAGCCAGTAATCGTCCGCTCTGTCAAAGACACAGCCTTTTTTTGGCGACTACTCTGGAGTGACTGCAAAAGATCTAACAGGCAAAAGCAGGCTTTCACATTCAGGCCCGTAGGTAACGTTCCTTTTCAAATGCAGATTGCCGGAGAACGTAGGGGCGTAATTTGACAAGTGATGCTTTTTTGTCCAACCTTGAGCGAGTAAAAGTAATGGCATCAGAACAGCGTAACTACACCAGGGGCATGGCCGGGGGCAGTGCTGTTCCAGTCCTCATTAGTATAGTGGACAGTATCTCCGCCTGTTATAATTGGCATCCTAGGGCTGCTGCTGCAAGTGCAGCTATTTTTCATTGGAGAAAGTCTCCAATTCAATTAATAGTATGTGGTGGCTTTGTCCAAACTGAGGCTGTTTAGAAATTGGTTCTTAACTTTCTTCTGTAGTCTCGCATAACCCTTTTCGATTTCTTTGACCAATTTGCACTTGCTGTTTGCCATATCGCGTGCACCAAGAAGAGGGCATGCAATTGCAGGAAAGGGACTCCTCAACAGGTACTCAAAACTGAAATTGAACGACGACCATTGCAACTTTAGCCAGTAATGGTCCGCTTAGTCAAAGGCACACAGCCTTTGTCCATCGACTGCTCTGGGGTGACTGCAAACGTGCAGTGCTTTTCCAGTCCTCGTTAGTATAGTGGACAGTATCTCCGCCTGTCACGCGGAAGACCGGGGTTCGATTCCCCGACGGGGAGAATCTTTTTGCCTTTCTCCGGGACAGTTGAAATTTCCCGCAATGCGTCTTCTGCTTAGGTGAGGAGGCTTGCATTTGCAAATGATGGCCAGAAGAAGTAGTCGGTTGTTGTGCCGAAATAGCTCAGTTGGGAGAGCGTTAGACTGAAGATCTGAAGGTCCCTGGTTCGATCCTTGGTTTCGGCATTACACCACCTCTGTCCGGCTTACGATGCCAAGAGGCCCCTAAACTTTTTGAGGCTCTTTCTGGCAGCACCACCTGTTTGCTGTTTTTGGTTCCCAAACCTGGTTGCAGACAGAGGTGTGGTTTCTCTCTAGAGCGAGCAGTGACGACCCGCGCATGAGCCTGTTTTGGCGGGCTTTTTCAGTTTGCTTGTGTTTTTTGTCGTAATTCAACTAAATAGTATAGAGATTTCGATTTCGTTTATGTTACTAATCCCCCCGGCGGATTTGCTCCGTTCGGGGGCGCTTTCATTTTGCCTTTTTCTTTTTTATTTTATTTTGGTTTTGTTTTTTTGCCGAGTGTTACTCGATTCGCCAAGCTACGTAAAATGGAGAATGGCGGAGAAAGACGAGGTAAATTGACGGAGGACGCTGTGAAAATTGTGGCTCCTACCATGAGATGTCGGGGAGAAACGGCAATGCCAGCCGAAATAGAGAACGGAGCGGGAGGAAGCAAACGCCAGGCCGTGGAGCAGGGAGAGAAGAGAAATGGCGGGCAAGTTCCGGGCTTGTCAATGCAGAGGATTACTTCAGCAAAGAGGACGGGGAAAGGAGTGGATTTGGTCGGAGAGCAGCGGCAGAATAGGTTGGAGATTGATGGCATTTGTGTGGATGGAAAACATCAGGAGGATCGGGCGAGGATGCAGAGGGAGATGAGCGGAAGACGGGAGACAATGAGAGAAAAAAGGTACGAAAAAGATTTGACTGTATTGGCAGAGGTGGTTGGTGAAGAGAAGGTGAAAACGATGGAACTGTTACGAGCAATACGTGATGTGTGTGGAGGCATAGTTGCGCTGCGTGAGACCGGATCGAATAAATATGAGGTGACGGTAAAAAGTGAAGCTGGAAAGAAAAGGCTACTGGATGGATTTAAAGTTGGTAAAGCGGTGGTAATGGTAAAGACATTAGCAATTGATGAACTGGTGGTGTCTTTTTTGAATTTGCCGGCGTATATAACGGACGAGGAAATTATGGAAAAACTGGACGTGTGGGGAGTGAGAGCGATCTCGCCTATTAAAAGGAGGATGTGGCCCGGGACTGATGTGGCGGACGGTACAAGATATATGAAGGTAAAGTTTAATGAAACTGTGCAGTCACTGCCCTACTCAGCGAAATTCATGACAGCTAATGGTCCGGAGTATTTTAGAGTAATTCACAATAATCAAGTGAAAGTTTGTCGGATGTGCTTACAGCCGGGACACATCGTGAGGGACTGTCCGGATTTCACCTGTTTTAAATGTAATAAACAGGGACATTATGCACGTGAGTGTGATGCCAGGATGCACAGATGTATGGAATGTCATAGCTCCACAGAGGAATGTCAATGTAAAAATATAGATGAAGGGAATGGGGAGGGTAGCAGGGAATCCATCTCCGAGGATGACAGGAGTGAGGTTAGACCTGTAGAGGAGCCAGAGCTGAATATGGGCAGCGAGAGTGAACAGGAGGATGAGGTGGTGTTGGAGACGCAGGGCAGTGACCTGCCTGTGCGGGAGGAACATGGGAGTGAAAGAGAGGATGTGTTGGGATCTAGTATGGATCAAGTGCTGGCAGAGTGGAGCGGGGATAGGGCGGGTCACCCTGAAGGGGGTTGGCTGAGCCCATCTTGGCTCGCTTCACAGAAGGTCCCCTCTCATAATGGAATACCACCCGGCCCTACAGAGGAAGACTCGGATGCTGCCCTGCTGGCTCCCCAGGCTGACAGTATAGAGTCAGATTCGGAGATGGATGTTCAGCAGATAAAGCAGGTTAGAAAACGTCCACAGCAAGAGAAATCAGGGAGGAGTGAGGGAGGGAATAGAGGCAAAGGGAAAAAACAGCTTAGGAAATGACCTTTTTAATCGGTGTTTACTTGATAATGCTGCTTCAATCGCAAAATTTAAACGGGTTAACAAATATTGGGAAAATAGAGCAACTCTGTGGAGAAATGGCATGCGACATCTTGTGTGTCCAGGAATGTAGGTGGTCCATGGACAAAATAGACACTATAAAATCTTTTTGGAGAGGGGAGCTCTTTTACTCCCTCTCCTCTGACAAAACTGCTGGAGTGGCAATTTTTGTAAAGCCGGGTGTGTGTGAGAGTATTGTGGAGATTTTTAAGGATGGACAGGGTAGACTAATTGTTATTGATATAATACATTATAATAAAAAATATAGAATTCTGAATTTGTACGGTCCGAACAGTGAACCTGAAAGGAGAGGTTTCTTTGAGCGCTGCAAAAGGTGGACAGATGATCGCTCGGTAGTGATAGGAGATTGGAATGTTGCTCTGACTAAGGCGGACTTAGGAGTTAATAATAAATTTAAACAAGACATTAGTAGATCGGCTGTTTTTGTATGGATGGATGAGTGTGATTTGATAGATGCGTGGAGAGTGCTGAACCCCGGCACCCGGGCGTATTCGCGCAGGCAAGTGGTATTGGGCAGGCTAAAGCAATCCAGGATTGACCTGTGTTTGTTGGCGTCGAGTTTGGTGCAAGAATTAAATGAGTGTAAATATTGTTTTTGTTCCTGGAGTGATCATGCCTGTTTAAAGGTGACTCTAGGGGAGGGTGGTATGCAAAGGAATGGGGGCCTGTGGTGTTTTAACACTTCCCTCCTTGAAGATCAAGTTTTTAAAGATAAAATGAAGTCTTTTCTCTCTGCTCTATGTGATGAGAGTGATTATGTCGTGGATATCATTGAGTGGTGGGAGCGCACCAAATTTAAAATTAAAAAGCATTGTATCGCTCTGAGCAGAGAGAAGAGGCTGAGGGAAAAGACAGAGGAGGCTAAGCTGAGACATCATCTAAAAGAGGAGCTTGAGCTTATTGAGGCTGAGTGTGACCGTCCCTTGGATGTCTATCTTGGATTGAGGGAGCAGCTGAGACGGTTAGATGAGAGAAAATGCAGAGGCGCAATGATCCGCAGTAAAGCACAACACATGTTGAAAGGGGAGCGCTGTACTGCTTTTTTTCTAGGTTTGGAAAAAAGGAAACAGGCAAAAACATACATACCAGAAATAAAAGACCTTGATGGAAACACACATACTGATATAGTGGATATTTTACAAGCAATACAAGACTACTACGCTAATTTGTTTAGCAAACAACATATTAAAAAAGCACAAATGGGCACAGTATTAGGAAAAATTGGCTGCTCCCTCAGTCACGAGGATGCGGCTCTGTGTGATGGTGACATTCAGATTGAAGAAGTGAGAGCAGCGATTGGAAACCTTAATACATCTAAAAGCCCGGGTGTGGATGGTCTCTCAGCTGAGTTTTACCAACATTTCAGCAACATACTGGCCCCCGTCCTCTGCAGGCTATACTCTGCCATGCAGGAGGAGAACAGGTGCGCGGAGTCTTTTTTAAGGGGTGTGATCACTCTAGTTTATAAAAACAAAGGCGCCAGAGATGACCTGGCAAATTATAGGCCAATTAGTCTGCTCAATACTGACTATAAGATCCTCGCTAAGGTGCTAGGGTTCAGGCTTAAGGGAGTGATTGGCTCGATAGTTGGGCCTACCCAGACTTACAGCATTCCGGGGAGGGATATCGCTGACTGCATTTTGTCAACAAAATTCTCATTGGAGAATTTAATGGCTACAGGAGGTATATACCTTAATGTAGATCTAGAGAAGGCATTTGACAGAGTGAGTCACGATTTTCTCTTCGAGTGTCTGGGGGTTTTTGGGTTCGGCCCAACTTTTCGAGGGTGGATGAAGTTACTGTACAGCCGAGCTACTAGTGTCGTGAAGTGCAATGGCTTCGTGACAGATCCCGTCCCCTTAGAAAGATCAGTGAGACAGGGGTGCCCCCTATCAGCTATGCTCTATGCAATAGTGGCAGAACCTCTAGCACAGTCAATTATATCTGACTCTCAAATAATTGGGATCACGTCGCCCAGAGGAACTGATTTCAAAATAGCACAATATGCGGATGATATTAACATCATGGTCAGGGATGGGGATAGTTTGCGAAGGGTTTTGCAACATCTAGATGCATATGAGCAAGCTGCGGGAGCACGGGTAAATAAGGACAAATCGAGTTTGATCCTGGGGCCTGGTACTGTTCTTGGGGAGGAAGGCCAGCATTTTAAAAGGGGCGGGCCTGAGGTTAAAGTACTTGGTGTATATTTGGGCTCACAACCAGAAGACAGCAGTCGTAGATCCTGGGAAGAGCAGGTTGCGGGGTGTAGATCAAGGCTCGCACTGTGGAGAATGAGGGGATTAGGTTTAAAAGGGAAAATCACTGTAATAAATGCAGTAATTGTGCCGAGACTTGTCTACACCATGCAGGTTTGTCACCTGCCGAGTGATGTACTGGTACGCCTGAGCAGCGCTATTGAGGATTTTCTATGGAAGGGGAGAGCAATGAAAATTGCACATAAGACACTGGTCGGGCCGTACAAAAAGGGGGGACTCAAACTGTGTAATTTAAAAGCAAAATTGAAGTCATTAAGAATAAAACTGTTTAAGAAAATGCTGAGCCAGAAAACTAAAAACATATGGGAGGATTATTTGTATGATGATGTACTGAAAAGAGGTATGTGCGGCTTTTACAATCTATGTAGCGTCACACTCGGCCGGCCTATTGTGGGAACATGTCCACTCTTCCAGGAGGCGGCTGAGGCATGGGTGGAAATCCTGCCCCAGTTGGAGTGTGTAATTACATCAAAACAAAGTGTGTTAAACCAGCCCATCTTTGGGAACCCCTGCCTCAGCGGCCGAGAGGGATGTAAGGCCGGTCGGGGCATCTTGACTGAGGCGCTACATCAGATTAAAGATGTTTTAGACCAGACAGGGGCTCCTAGCCCTCTTGCGGTATTTAGTAAAATTAGGATGAAAGGGTTTAATATAAAAAAGGCTAGAGTTGTGCGATTTTGTGATGATTTATTAGAGCGAATGCCGCAAGAGTGGAAAGAGTGGTTGTCGGAAGTGAATGAGGATCGGGTGGAGGACGACGAGCTGGATTTTGCTCTGACCTGTGACGTCAAAAACAGAAAACTGCAAGATTTACAATCAAAATTTTGGTATAGGGTTTTAATTAACAAAATATTCCAAGAACCTACAGCAAACACTGCATGGTCTCATCTCTTTCTTACCCGTCCCGTCTCTGAAATTTGGTCAAATCTACACAGTAAGTGGCTTCCCCCTGCAATAGCAAACTCAAACTTCCTGCTGCGTCACAGAAGGGTGCTGGTTTCTGTCGTCCTTCACCAGATAAGTAAAAGCACGTATGCGAGAACCTGTCCGGTCTGTAGGGTGGAAGATGAAGATTTTAACCACTTTATGCTATACTGTACAGTCACACGGGATTTCAGGGATTGGGTTAAAACGTTGTTAATCAATAAGTGTAAACTGCCTAAGTTAGAAGGGGAAGCATGGGACTGGGTGTGGTGCTTTGGGAAACAAAAAGGTGATAAAAGATGTAATGTTGGTTTAATAAATTTTTTATTGAGTGTAGCACGTCATGTGTTGTATGTTGGTAGAAATTATGCTTTGTATGGGGGGAAAAGGACAAACAGGGTGGGTTTTTTTCAAAATATGGTGACACATTACATGAGAATTCTGTTTTCAGTGGATGAGGATGAGTTTATAGCTAGGTGGGGGGCAAGGAATGATTTATGTGAGCTGGATGGGGAGGGTAGATTGCACATCGATTTTGGGTGAATTTATTTAACCTTGTAGTATATGGGTGTATATATTTAAGAATGTATGTGTGTATGTAGGTGTATGTATATATGTATATATATGTGTGTATGTATATATATGTATGTATACATGTATATATGTGCATACAAATATGTGGAAAAAAAGGGGAAGAGGCTTGCTTTGCTTTAATTTGTTTGATTTACTGTAAAAAAGACGAATGAATTTACTCTTTTTCTTTATGTTTCTCTGTATATAGTTAATTTTTATTTTGTAAAGTGTATTTTTGATAATAAAAAGATAAAAAAAAAAAAAAAAAAAAAAAAAAGACAGTATCTCCGCCTGTCACGCGGAAGACCGGGGTTCGATTCCCCGACGGGGAGAGTCTTTTTGCCTTTGTCCCGGACAGTTGAAATTTCCCGCAATACGTCTTCGGCTTGGTTGAGGAGGCTTGCATTTCCAAATGATGGCCAGAAGAAGTCATCGGGTGTTGTGCCAAAATAGCTCAGTTGGGAGAGCGTTAGACTGAAGATCTAAAGGTCCCTGGTTCGATCCCGGGCTTCGGCATTACACCACCTCTGTCTTGCGTACGATGCCAAGAGTCCCCTAACCTTTTGTTTTTGTACTTAAGACGGTTTGGAAGGTAGTCTCTATGTGTGCCATTCTGTGATTTCAGGTTGTTTTACGGAGCAAGCATGTGTAAGAACTTAGTCAACCCACTGACACAGCTTGAGTGTAAATGTCATCTTAAAATAACAACAATTGTGTTTCTGCCTGATTTCAGGCCAGGGACCTTTCACGTGTGAGGCAAACTTGATAACCGCTACACCACAGATACCGGCGACTTTGACGAGCTACTTCAGAGCGTAGGCAAAAGCAGGCTTTCACATTCAGGCCCGTAGGTAACATTCCTTTTCAAATGCAGATTGCCGGAGAACGTAGGGGCGTAATTTGACAAGTGATGCATTTTTGTCCAACCTTGAGCGATTAAAAGTAATGGCATCAGAACAGCGTAACTACACCAGGGGCATGGCCTGGGCCAGTGCTGTTCCAGTCCTCGTTCGTATAGTGGACAGGATCTCCGCCTGTTGTAATTGACATCCTAGGACTACTACTGCAAGTGCAGCTATTTTTCATGGGAGAAAGTCTATATTTCGATTAAAAGTATGTGGTGGCTTTGTCCAAACTGAGGCTGTTTAGAAATTGGTTCTTAACTTTCTTCTGTAGTCTCGCATAACCCTTTTCGATTTCTTTGACCAATTTGCACATGCTGTTTGCCATATCACGTGCACCAAGAAGAGGGCATGCAATTGCAGGAAAGGAACTCCTCAACAGGTAACTCAAAACTGAAATTGAACGACGACCATTGCAAGCATGTGTAAGAACTTAGTCAACCCACTGACACAGCTTGAGTGTGAATGTCATCTTAAAATAACAACAATTGTGTTTCTGCCTGGTTTCAGGCCAGGGACCTTTCACGTGTGAGGCGAACTTGATAACCGCTACACCACAGAAATCGGCGACTTTGACGAGCTACTTCAGAGCGTAGCTTCCCAGCAAGAAGAATACCACGGTCGTGGAAGTTTACTCCTCAGGGGTATTGGGATGAAAGGATCTTTATCGAACTTTGTAGTACTAAAACCAAAAGTGTTGCCCTTCTAATTGTTAGAGCTGAGACAACCCCTTTTACAAGGCAATCCACCCAGACTGACTGTGCACATGATAATGGATAGCAAAAGGGTTTCTGCCTGATTTCGAACGAGGGACCTTTATGCATGTTAGGCCAAGGTGATATCCACTACACTACAGAATTTAGCCACGTAGGGTATTACTTTCAGAGGGTAGCATCTAACCACAAAGCGACACATTATCGTGCAAGGTCGACTCTAAGGGGCTTTCCAAAATCCTAGTGCACAATAGGTACTTTCTCAGCTTAATGGGGACCATGCTCATATGTGGAGGCTGATCGGTCCAATGCTAAGCTAGTATAGCGTGGAGAGGGGATTGAAGCTGTGGTAATTGACATCCTAGGGCTGCTCAGTGCAGCTGTTTTTCATGGGAGAAACAAAGGCTGTTTAGAAATTGGTTCTTAACAATCTTCTGTAGTCTCGCAAAACCCTTTTTGATTTCTTTGACCAATTTGCACATGCTGTTTGCCATATCGCGTCCAACAAGAAGAGGGCGCGCAATTGTAGTCAACAGATACTCAAAACTGAAATTGAATAACGACCATTGCAACTTTAGCCAGTAATCGTCCGCTCTGTCAAAGACACAGCCTTTTTTCGGCGACTACTCTGGAGTGACTGCAAAAGATCTAACAGGCAAAAGCAGGTTTTCACATTCAGCCCCGTAGGTAACGTTCCTTTTCAAATGCAGATTGACGGAGAACGTAGGAGCGTAATTTGACAATTGATTCATTTTTGTCCAACCTTGAGCGAGTAAAAGTAATGGCATCAGAACGGCGTAACTACACCAGGGGCATGGCCGGGGGCAGTGCTGTTCCAGTCCTCGTTAGTATAGTGGACAGTATCTCCACCTGTTGTAATTGACATCCTAGGGCTGCTGCTGCAAGTGCAGCTATTTTTCATGGGAGAAAGTCTCTATTTCGATTAATAGTATGTGGTGGTTTTGTCCAAACTGAGGCTGTTTACAAATTGGTTCTTAACTTTCTTCTGTAGTCTCGCATAATCCTTTTCGATTTCTTTGACCAATTTGCACTTGCTGCTTGCCCTTTTCGATTTCTTTGACCAATTTGCACATCCTGTTTGCCATATCGCGTGCACCAAGAAGAGGGCATGCAATTGCAGGAAAGGAACTCCTCAACAGGTACTCACAACTGAAATTGAACGACGACCATTGCAACTTTAGCCAGTAATGGTCCGCTCAGTCAAAGGCACACAGCCTTTGTCCAGCGACTACTCTGGCATGACTGCAAACGAGCAGTGCTTTTTCAGTCCTCGTTGGTATAGTGGACAGTATCTCCGCCTGTCACGCGGAAGACCGGGGTTCGATTCCCCGACGGGGAGAGTCTTTTTGCCTTTGTCCCGGACAGTTGAAATTTCCCGCAATACGTCTTCGGCTTGGTTGAGGAGGCTTGCATTTGCAAATGATGGCCAGAAGAAGTCACCGGTTGTTGTGCCGAAATAGCTCAGTTGGGAGAGCATTAGACTGAAGATCTAAAGGTCCCCTGGTTCGATCCCGGGTTTCGGCATTACACCACCTCTGTCTTGCGTACGATGCCAAGAGTCCCCTAACCTTTTGTTTTTGTACTTAAGACGGTTTGGAAGGTAGTCTCTATGTGTGCCATTCTGTGATTTCAGGTTGTTTTACGGAGCAAGCATGTGTAAGAACTTAGTCAACCCACTGACACAGCTAGAGTGTAAATGTCATCTTAAAATAACAACAATTGTGTTTCTACCTGATTTCAGGCCAGGGACCTTTCACGTGTGAGGCGAACTTGATAACCGCTACACCACAGATACCGGCGACTTTGACGAGCTACTTCAGAGCGTAGGCAAAAGCAGGCTTTCACATTCAGGCCCGTAGGTAACGTTCCTTTTCAAATGCAGATTGCCGGAGAACGTAGGGGCGTAATTTGACAAGTAATGCATTTTTGTCCAACCTTGAGCGATTAAAAGTAATGGCATCAGAACAGCGTAACTACACCAGGGGCATGGCCGGGGCCAGTGCTGTTCCAGTCCTCGTTAGTATAGTGGACAGGATCTCCGCCTGTTGTAATTGACATCCTAGGGCTGCTGCTGCAAGTGCAGCTATTTTTCATTGGAGAAAGTCTTTATTTCGATTAATAGTATGTGGTGGCTTTGTCCAAACTGAGGCTGTTTAGAAATTGGTTCTTAACTTTCTTCTGTAGTCTCGCATAACCCTTATCGATTTCTTTGACCAATTTGCACATGCTGTTTGCCATATCGCGTGCACCAAGAAGAGGGCATGCAATTGCAGGAAAGGAACTCCTCAACAGGTAACTCAAAACTGAAATTGAACGACGACCATTGCAAGCATGTGTAAGAACTTAGTCAACCCACTGACACAGCTTGAGTGTGAATGTCATCTTAAAATAACAACAATTGTTTTTCTGCCTGGTTTCAGGCCAGGGACCTTTCACGTGTGAGGCGAACTTGATAACCGCTACACCACAGAAATCGGCGACTTTGACGAGCTACTTCAGAGCGTAGCTTCCCAGCAAGAAGAATACCACGGTCGTGGAAGTTTACTCCTCAGGGGTTTTGGGATGAAAGGATCTTTATCGAACTTTGTAGTACTAAAACCAAAAGTGTTGCCTTTCTAATTGTTAGAGCTGAGACAACCCCTTTTACAAGGCAATCCACCCAGAGTGACTGTGCACATGATAATGGATAGCAAAAGGGTTTCTGCCTGATTTCGAACGAGGGACCTTTATGCATGTTAGGCCAAGGTGATATCCACTACACTACAGAATTTAGCCACGTAGGGCATTACTTTCAGAGGGTAGCATCTAACCACAAAGCGACACATTATCGTGCAAGGTCGACTCTAAGGGGCTTTCCAAAATCCTAGTGCACAATAGGTACTTTCTCAGCTTAATGGGGACCATGCTCATATGTGGAGGCTGATCGGTCCAATGCTAAGCCAGTGTAGCGTGGAGAGGGGATTGAAGCTGTGGTAATTGACATCCTAGGGCTGCTTCTTCAGTGCAGCTGTTTTTCATGGGAGAAACAAAGGCTGTTTAGAAATTGGTTCTTAACAATCTTCTGTAGTCTCGCAAAACCCTTTTTGATTTCTTTGACCAATTTGCACATGCTGTTTGCCATATCGCGTCCAACAAGAAGAGGGCGCGCAATTGTAGTCAACAGATACTCAAAACTGAAATTGAAAAACGACCATTGCAACTTTAGCCAGTATCGTCCGCTCTGTCAAAGACACAGCCTTTTTTCGGCGACTACTCTGGAGTGACTGCAAAAGATCTAACAGGCAAAAGCAGGTTTTCACATTCAGGCCCGTAGGTAACGTTCCTTTTCAAATGCAGATTGACGGAGAACGTAGGAGCGTAATTTGACAATTGATTCATTTTTGTCCAACCTTGAGCGAGTAAAAGTAATGGCATCAGAACGGCGTAACTACACCAGGGGCATGGCCGGGGGCAGTGCTGTTCCAGTCCTCGTTAGTATAGTGGACAGTATCTCCGCCTTTTGTAACTGACATCCTAGGGCTGCTGCTGCAAGTGCAGCTATTTTTCATGGGAGAAAGTCTCTATTTCGATTAATAGTATGTGGTGGCTTTGTCCAAACCGAGGCTGTTTAGAAATTGGTTCTTAACTTTCTTCTGTAGTCTCGCATAACCCTTTTCGATTTCTTTGACCAATTTGCACTTGCTGCTTGCCCTTTTCGATTTCTTTGACCAATTTGCACACGCTGTTTGCCATATCGCGTGCACCAAGAAGAGGGCATGCAATTGCAGGAAAGGAACTCCTCAACAGGTACTCAAAACTGAAATTGAACGACGACCATTGCAACTTTAGCCAGTAATGGTCCGCTCAGTCAAAGGCACACAGCCTTTGTCCAGCGACTACTCTCGCGTGACTGCAAACGAGCAGTGCTTTTCCAGTCCTCGTTAGTATAGTGGACAGTATCTCCGCCTGTCACGCGGAAGACCGGGGTTCGATTCCCCGACGGGGAGAGTCTTTTTGCCTTTTCCCGGACAGTTGAAATTTCCCGCAATACGTCTTCGGCTTGGTTGAGGAGGCTTGCATTTCCAAATGATGGCCAGAAGAAGTCATCGGGTGTTGTGCCAAAATAGCTCAGTTGGGAGAGCGTTAGACTGAAGATCTAAAGGTCCCTGGTTCGATCCCGGGCTTCGGCATTACACCACCTCTGTCTTGCGTACGATGCCAAGAGTCCCCTAACCTTTTGTTTTTGTACTTAAGACGGTTTGGAAGTTAGTCTCTATGTGTGCCATTCTGTGATTTCAGGTTGTTTTACGGAGCAAGCATGTGTAAGAACTTAGTCAACCCACTGACACAGCTTGAGTGTAAATGTCATCTTAAAATAACAACAATTGTGTTTCTGCCTGATTTCAGGCCAGGGACCTTTCACGTGTTAGGCAAACTTAATAACCGCTACACCACAGATACCGGCGACTTTGACGAGCTACTTCAGAGCGTAGGCAAAAGCAGGCTTTCACATTCAGGCCCGTAGGTAACGTTCCTTTTCAAATGCAGATTGCTGGAGAACGTAGGAGCGTAATTTGACAAGTAATGCATTTTTGTCCAACCTTGAGCGATTAAAAGTAATGGCATCAGAACAGCGTAACTACACCAGGGGCATGGCCGGGCCCAGTGCTGTTCCAGTCCTCGTTAGTATAGTGGACAGGATCTCCGCCTGTTGTAATTGACATCCTAGGGCTGCTGCTGCAAGTGCAGCTATTTTTCATTGGAGAAAGTCTCTATTTCGATTAATAGTATGTGGTGGCTTTGTCCAAACTGAGGCTGTTTAGAAATTGGTCCTTAACTTTCTTCTGTAGTCTCGCATAACCCTTTTCGATTTCTTTGACCAATTTGCACATGCTGTTTACCATATCGCGTGCACCAAGAAGAGGGCATGCAATTGCAGGAAAGGAACTCCTCAACAGGTAACTCAAAACTGAAATTGAACGACGACCATTGCAAGCATGTGTAAGAACTTAGTCAACCCACTGACACAGCTTGAGTGTGAATGTCATCTTAAAATAACAACAATTGTGTTTCTGCCTGGTTTCAGGCCAGGGACCTTTCACGTGTGAGGCGAACTTGATAACCGCTACACCACAGAAATCGGCGACTTTGACGAGCTACTTCAGAGCGTAGCTTCCCAGCAAGAAGAATACCACGGTCGTGGAAGTTTACTCCTCAGGGGTTTTGGGATGAAAGGATCTTTATCGAACTTTGTAGTACTAAAACCAAAAGTGTTGCCTTTCTAATTGTTAGAGCTGAGACAACCCCTTTTACAAGGCAATCCACCCAGACTGACTGTGCACATGATAATGGATAGCAAAAGGGTTTCTGCCTGATTTCGAACGAGGGACATTTATGCATGTTAGGCCAAGGTGATATCCACTACACTACAGAATTTAGCCACGTAGGGTATTACTTTCAGAGGGTAGCATCTAACCACAAAGCGACACATTATCGTGCAAGGTCGACTCTAAGGGGCTTTCCAAAATCCTAGTGCACAATAGGTACTTTCTCAGCTTAATGGGGACCATGCTCATATGTGGAGGCTGATCGGTCCAATGCTAAGCCAGTGTAGCGTGGAGAGGGGATTGAAGCTGTGGTAATTGACATCCTAGGGGTGCTGCTTCAGTGCAGCTGTTTTTCATGGGAGAAACAAAGGCTGTTTAGAAATTGGTTCTTAACAATCTTCTGTAGTCTCGCAAAACCCTTTTTGATTTCTTTGACCAATTTGCACATGCTGTTTGCCATATCGCGTCCAACAAGAAGAGGGCGCGCAATTGTAGTCAACAGATACTCAAAACTGAAATTGAATAACGACCATTGCAACTTTAGCCAGTAATCGTCCGCTCTGTCAAAGACACAGCCTTTTTTCGGCGACTACTCTGGAGTGACTGCAAAAGATCTAACAGGCAAAAGCAGGTTTTCACATTCAGGCCCGTAGGTAACGTTCCTTTTCAAATGCAGATTGACGGAGAACGTAGGAGCGTAATTTGACAATTGATTCATTTTTGTCCAACCTTGAGCGAGTAAAAGTAATGGCATCAGAACGGCGTAACTACACCAGGGGCATGGCCGGGGCCAGTGCTATTCCAGTCCTCGTTAGTATAGTGGACAGTATCTCCGCCTGTTGTAATTGACATCCTAGGGCTGCTGCTGCAAGTGCAGCTATTTTTCATGGGAGAAAGTCTCTATTTCGATTAATAGTATGTGGTGGCTTTGTCCAAACTGAGGCTGTTTAGAAATTGGTTCTTAACTTTCTTCTGTAGTCTCGCATAACCCTTTTCGATTTCTTTGACCAATTTGCACTTGCTGCTTGCCCTTTTCGATTTCTTTGACCAATTTGCACATGCTGTTTGGCATATCGCGTGCACCAAGAAGAGGGCATGCAATTGCAGGAAAGGAACTCCTCAACAGGTACTCAAAACTGAAATTGAACGACGACCATTGCAACTTTAGCCAGTAATGGTCCGCTCAGTCAAAGGCACACAGCCTTTGTCCAGCGACTACTCTGGCGTGACTGCAAGCGAGCAGTGCTTTTCCAGTCCTCGTTGGTATAGTGGACAGTATCTCCGCCTGTCACGCGGAAGACCGGGGTTCGATTCCCCGAAGGGGAGAGTCTTTTTGCCTTTCTCCCGGACAGTTGAAATTTCCCGCAATACGTCTTCGGCTTGGTTGAGGAGGCTTGCATTTGCAAATGATGGCCAGAAGAAGTCATCGGGTGTTGTGCCGAAATAGCTCAGTTAGGAGAGCATTAGACTGAAGATCTAAAGATCCCCTGGTTCGATCCCGGGTTTCGGCATTACACCACCTCTGTCTTGCATACGATGCCAAGAGTCCCCTAACCTTTTGTTTTTGTACTTAAGACGGTTTGGAAGGTAGTCTCTATGTGTGCCATTCTGTGATTTCAGGTTGTTTTACGGAGCAAGCATGTGTAAGAACTTAGTCAACCCACTGACACAGCTTGAGTGTAAATGTCATCTTAAAATAACAACAATTGTGTTTCTGCCTGATTTCAGGCCAGGGACCTTTCACGTGTGAGGCGAACTTGATAACCGCTACACCACAGATACCGGCGACTTTGACGAGCTACTTCAGAGCGTAGGCAAAAGCAGGCTTTCACATTCAGGCCCGTAGGTAACGTTCCTTTTCAAATGCAAATTGCCGGAGAACGTAGGGGCGTAATTTGACAAGTAATGCATTTTTGTCCAACCTTGAGCGATTAAAAGTAATGGCATCAGAACAGCGTAACTACACCAGGGGCATGGCCGGGGCCAGTGCTGTTCCAGTCCTCGTTAGTATAGTGGACAGGATCTCCGCCTGTTGTAATTGACATCCTAGGGCTGCTGCTGCAAGTGCAGCTATTTTTCATTGGAGAAAGTCGCTATTTCGATTAATAGTATGTGGTGGCTTTGTCCAAACTGAGGCTGTTTAGAAATTGGTTCTTAACTTTCTTCTGTAGTCTCGCATAACCCTTATCGATTTCTTTGACCAATTTGGACATGCTGTTTGCCATATCGCGTGCACCAAGAAGAGGGCATGCAATTGCAGGAAAGGAACTCCTCAACAGGTAACTCAAAACTGAAATTGAACGACGACCATTGCAAGCATGTGTAAGAACTTAGTCAACCCACTGACACAGCTTGAGTGTGAATGTCATCTTAAAATAACAACAATTGTTTTTCTGCCTGGTTTCAGGCCAGGGACCTATCACGTGTGAGGCGAACTTGATAACCGCTACACCACAGAAATCGGCGACTTTGACGAGCTACTTCAGAGCGTAGCTTCCCAGCAAGAAGAATACCACGGTCGTGGAAGTTTACTCCTCAGGGGTTTTGGGATGAAAGGATCTTTATCGAACTTTGTAGTACTAAAACCAAAAGTGTTGCCTTTCTAATTGTTAGAGCTGAGACAACCCCTTTTACAAGGCAATCCACCCAGACTGACTGTGCACATGATAATGGATAGCAAAAGGGTTTCTGCCTGATTTCGAACGAGGGACCTTTATGCATGTTAGGCCAAGGTGATATCCACTACACTACAGAATTTAGCCACGTAGGGTATTACTTTCAGAGGGTAGCATCTAACCACAAAGCGACACATTATCGTGCAAGGTCGACTCTAAGGGGCTTTCCAAAATCCTAGTGCACAATAGGTACTTTCTCAGCTTAATGGGGACCATGCTCATATGTGGAGGCTGATCGGTCCAATGCTAAGCCAGTGTAGCGTGGAGAGGGGATTGAAGCTGTGATAATTGACATCCTAGGGGTGCTGCTTCAGTGCAGCTGTTTTTCATGGGAGAAACAAAGGCTGTTTAGAAATTGGTTCTTAAAAATCTTCTGTAGTCTCGCAAAACCCTTTTTGATTTCTTAGACCAATTTGCACATGCTGTTTGCCATTTCGCGTCCAACAAGAAGAGGGCGCGCAATTGTAGTCAACAGATACTCAAAACCAAAATTGAATAACGACCATTGCAACTTTAGCCAGTAATCGTCCGCTCTGTCAAAGACACAGCCTTTTTTTGGCGACTACTCTGGAGTGACTGCAAAAGATCTAACAGGCAAAAGCAGGCTTTCACATTCAGGCCCGTAGGTAACGTTCCTTTTCAAATGCAGACTGCCGGAGAACGTAGGGGCGTAATTTGACAAGTGATGCTTTTTTGTCCAACCTTGAGCGAGTAAAAGTAATGGCATCAGAACAGCGTAACTACACCAGGGGCATGGCCGGGGCCAGTGCTGTTCCAGTCCTCATTAGTATAGTGGACAGTATCTCCGCCTGTTATAATTGGCATCCTAGGGCTGCTGCTGCAAGTGCAGCTATTTTTCATTGGAGAAAGTCTCCAATTCAATTAATAGTATGTGGTGGCTTTGTCCAAACTGAGGCTGTTTAGAAATTGGTTCTTAACTTTCTTCTGTAGTCTCGCATAACCCTTTTCGATTTCTTTGACCAATTTGCACTTGCTGTTTGCCATATCGCGTGCACCAAGAAGAGGGCATGCAATTGCAGGAAAGGGACTCCTCAACAGGTACTCAAAACTGAAATTGAACGACGACCATTGCAACTTTAGCCAGTAATGGTCCGCTTAGTCAAAGGCACACAGCCTTTGTCCATCGACTGCTCTGGGGTGACTGCAAACGTGCAGTGCTTTTCCAGTCCTCGTTAGTATAGTGGACAGTATCTCCGCCTGTCACGCGGAAGACCGGGGTTCGATTCCCCGACGGGGAGAATCTTTTTGCCTTTCTCCGGGACAGTTGAAATTTCCCGCAATGCGTCTTCTGCTTAGGTGAGGAGGCTTGCATTTGCAAATGATGGCCAGAAGAAGTAGTCGGTTGTTGTGCCGAAATAGCTCAGTTGGGAGAGCGTTAGACTGAAGATCTGAAGGTCCCTGGTTCGATCCTTGGTTTCGGCATTACACCACCTCTGTCCGGCTTACAATGCCAAGAGGCCCCTAAACTTTTTGAGGCTCTTTCTGGCAGCACCACCTGTTTGCTGTTTTTGGTTCCCAAACCTGGTTGCAGACAGAGGTGTGGTTTCTCTCTAGAGCGAGCAGTGACGACCCGCGCATGAGCCTGTTTTGGCGGGCTTTTTCAGTTTGCTTGTGTTTTTTGTCGTAATTTAACTAAATAGTATAGAGATTTCGATTTCGTTTATGTTACTAATCCCCCCGGCGGATTTGCTCCGTTCGGGGGCGCTTTCATTTTGCCTTTTTCTTTTTTATTTTATTTTGGTTTTGTTTTTTTGCCGAGTGTTACTCGATTCGCCAAGCTACGTAAAATGGAGAATGGCGGAGAAAGACGAGGTAAATTGACGGAGGACGCTGTGAAAATTGTGGCTCCTACCATGAGATGTCGGGGAGAAACGGCAATGCCAGCCGAAATAGAGAACGGAGCGGGAGGAAGCAAACGCCAGGCCGTGGAGCAGGGAGAGAAGAGAAATGGCGGGCAAGTTCCGGGCTTGTCAATGCAGAGGATTACTTCAGCAAAGAGGACGGGGAAAGGAGTGGATTTGGTCGGAGAGCAGCGGCAGAATAGGTTGGAGATTGATGGCATTTGTGTGGATGGAAAACATCAGGAGGATCGGGCGAGGATGCAGAGGGAGATGAGCGGAAGACGGGAGACAATGAGAGAAAAAAGGTACGAAAAAGATTTGACTGTATTGGCAGAGGTGGTTGGTGAAGAGAAGGTGAAAACGATGGAACTGTTACGAGCAATACGTGATGTGTGTGGAGGCATAGTTGCGCTGCGTGAGACCGGATCGAATAAATATGAGGTGACGGTAAAAAGTGAAGCTGGAAAGAAAAGGCTACTGGATGGATTTAAAGTTGGTAAAGCGGTGGTAATGGTAAAGACATTAGCAATTGATGAACTGGTGGTGTCTTTTTTGAATTTGCCGGCGTATATAACGGACGAGGAAATTATGGAAAAACTGGACGTGTGGGGAGTGAGAGCGATCTCGCCTATTAAAAGGAGGATGTGGCCCGGGACTGATGTGGCGGACGGTACAAGATATATGAAGGTAAAGTTTAATGAAACTGTGCAGTCACTGCCCTACTCAGCGAAATTCATGACAGCTAATGGTCCGGAGTATTTTAGAGTAATTCACAATAATCAAGTGAAAGTTTGTCGGATGTGCTTACAGCCGGGACACATCGTGAGGGACTGTCCGGATTTCACCTGTTTTAAATGTAATAAACAGGGACATTATGCACGTGAGTGTGATGCCAGGATGCACAGATGTATGGAATGTCATAGCTCCACAGAGGAATGTCAATGTAAAAATATAGATGAAGGGAATGGGGAGGGTAGCAGGGAATCCATCTCCGAGGATGACAGGAGTGAGGTTAGACCTGTAGAGGAGCCAGAGCTGAATATGGGCAGCGAGAGTGAACAGGAGGATGAGGTGGTGTTGGAGACGCAGGGCAGTGACCTGCCTGTGCGGGAGGAACATGGGAGTGAAAGAGAGGATGTGTTGGGATCTAGTATGGATCAAGTGCTGGCAGAGTGGAGCGGGGATAGGGCGGGTCACCCTGAAGGGGGTTGGCTGAGCCCATCTTGGCTCGCTTCACAGAAGGTCCCCTCTCATAATGGAATACCACCCGGCCCTACAGAGGAAGACTCGGATGCTGCCCTGCTGGCTCCCCAGGCTGACAGTATAGAGTCAGATTCGGAGATGGATGTTCAGCAGATAAAGCAGGTTAGAAAACGTCCACAGCAAGAGAAATCAGGGAGGAGTGAGGGAGGGAATAGAGGCAAAGGGAAAAAACAGCTTAGGAAATGACCTTTTTAATCGGTGTTTACTTGATAATGCTGCTTCAATCGCAAAATTTAAACGGGTTAACAAATATTGGGAAAATAGAGCAACTCTGTGGAGAAATGGCATGCGACATCTTGTGTGTCCAGGAATGTAGGTGGTCCATGGACAAAATAGACACTATAAAATCTTTTTGGAGAGGGGAGCTCTTTTACTCCCTCTCCTCTGACAAAACTGCTGGAGTGGCAATTTTTGTAAAGCCGGGTGTGTGTGAGAGTATTGTGGAGATTTTTAAGGATGGACAGGGTAGACTAATTGTTATTGATATAATACATTATAATAAAAAATATAGAATTCTGAATTTGTACGGTCCGAACAGTGAACCTGAAAGGAGAGGTTTCTTTGAGCGCTGCAAAAGGTGGACAGATGATCGCTCGGTAGTGATAGGAGATTGGAATGTTGCTCTGACTAAGGCGGACTTAGGAGTTAATAATAAATTTAAACAAGACATTAGTAGATCGGCTGTTTTTGTATGGATGGATGAGTGTGATTTGATAGATGCGTGGAGAGTGCTGAACCCCGGCACCCGGGCGTATTCGCGCAGGCAAGTGGTATTGGGCAGGCTAAAGCAATCCAGGATTGACCTGTGTTTGTTGGCGTCGAGTTTGGTGCAAGAATTAAATGAGTGTAAATATTGTTTTTGTTCCTGGAGTGATCATGCCTGTTTAAAGGTGACTCTAGGGGAGGGTGGTATGCAAAGGAATGGGGGCCTGTGGTGTTTTAACACTTCCCTCCTTGAAGATCAAGTTTTTAAAGATAAAATGAAGTCTTTTCTCTCTGCTCTATGTGATGAGAGTGATTATGTCGTGGATATCATTGAGTGGTGGGAGCGCACCAAATTTAAAATTAAAAAGCATTGTATCGCTCTGAGCAGAGAGAAGAGGCTGAGGGAAAAGACAGAGGAGGCTAAGCTGAGACATCATATAAAAGAGGAGCTTGAGCTTATTGAGGCTGAGTGTGACCGTCCCTTGGATGTCTATCTTGGATTGAGGGAGCAGCTGAGACGGTTAGATGAGAGAAAATGCAGAGGCGCAATGATCCGCAGTAAAGCACAACACATGTTGAAAGGGGAGCGCTGTACTGCTTTTTTTATAGGTTTGGAAAAAAGGAAACAGGCAAAAACATACATACCAGAAATAAAAGACCTTGATGGAAACACACATACTGATATAGTGGATATTTTACAAGCAATACAAGACTACTACGCTAATTTGTTTAGCAAACAACATATTAAAAAAGCACAAATGGGCACAGTATTAGGAAAAATTGGCTGCTCCCTCAGTCACGAGGATGCGGCTCTGTGTGATGGTGACATTCAGATTGAAGAAGTGAGAGCAGCGATTGGAAACCTTAATACATCTAAAAGCCCGGGTGTGGATGGTCTCTCAGCTGAGTTTTACCAACATTTCAGCAACATACTGGCCCCCGTCCTCTGCAGGCTATACTCTGCCATGCAGGAGGAGAACAGGTGCGCGGAGTCTTTTTTAAGGGGTGTGATCACTCTAGTTTATAAAAACAAAGGCGCCAGAGATGACCTGGCAAATTATAGGCCAATTAGTCTGCTCAATACTGACTATAAGATCCTCGCTAAGGTGCTAGGGTTCAGGCTTAAGGGAGTGATTGGCTCGATAGTTGGGCCTACCCAGACTTACAGCATTCCGGGGAGGGATATCGCTGACTGCATTTTGTCAACAAAATTCTCATTGGAGAATTTAATGGCTACAGGAGGTATATACCTTAATGTAGATCTAGAGAAGGCATTTGACAGAGTGAGTCACGATTTTCTCTTCGAGTGTCTGGGGGTTTTTGGGTTCGGCCCAACTTTTCGAGGGTGGATGAAGTTACTGTACAGCCGAGCTACTAGTGTCGTGAAGTGCAATGGCTTCGTGACAGATCCCGTCCCCTTAGAAAGATCAGTGAGACAGGGGTGCCCCCTATCAGCTATGCTCTATGCAATAGTGGCAGAACCTCTAGCACAGTCAATTATATCTGACTCTCAAATAATTGGGATCACGTCGCCCAGAGGAACTGATTTCAAAATAGCACAATATGCGGATGATATTAACATCATGGTCAGGGATGGGGATAGTTTGCGAAGGGTTTTGCAACATCTAGATGCATATGAGCAAGCTGCGGGAGCACGGGTAAATAAGGACAAATCGAGTTTGATCCTGGGGCCTGGTACTGTTCTTGGGGAGGAAGGCCAGCATTTTAAAAGGGGCGGGCCTGAGGTTAAAGTACTTGGTGTATATTTGGGCTCACAACCAGAAGACAGCAGTCGTAGATCCTGGGAAGAGCAGGTTGCGGGGTGTAGATCAAGGCTCGCACTGTGGAGAATGAGGGGATTAGGTTTAAAAGGGAAAATCACTGTAATAAATGCAGTAATTGTGCCGAGACTTGTGTACACCATGCAGGTTTGTCACCTGCCGAGTGATGTACTGGTACGCCTGAGCAGCGCTATTGAGGATTTTCTATGGAAGGGGAGAGCAATGAAAATTGCACATAAGACACTGGTCGGGCCGTACAAAAAGGGGGGACTCAAACTGTGTAATTTAAAAGCAAAATTGAAGTCATTAAGAATAAAACTGTTTAAGAAAATGCTGAGCCAGAAAACTAAAAACATATGGGAGGATTATTTGTATGATGATGTACTGAAAAGAGGTATGTGCGGCTTTTACAATCTATGTAGCGTCACACTCGGCCGGCCTATTGTGGGAACATGTCCACTCTTCCAGGAGGCGGCTGAGGCATGGGTGGAAATCCTGCCCCAGTTGGAGTGTGTAATTACATCAAAACAAAGTGTGTTAAACCAGCCCATCTTTGGGAACCCCTGCCTCAGCGGCCGAGAGGGATGTAAGGCCGGTCGGGGCATCTTGACTGAGGCGCTACATCAGATTAAAGATGTTTTAGACCAGACAGGGGCTCCTAGCCCTCTTGCGGTATTTAGTAAAATTAGGATGAAAGGGTTTAATATAAAAAAGGCTAGAGTTGTGCGATTTTGTGATGATTTATTAGAGCGAATGCCGCAAGAGTGGAAAGAGTGGTTGTCGGAAGTGAATGAGGATCGGGTGGAGGACGACGAGCTGGATTTTGCTCTGACCTGTGACGTCAAAAACAGAAAACTGCAAGATTTACAATCAAAATTTTGGTATAGGGTTTTAATTAACAAAATATTCCAAGAACCTACAGCAAACACTGCATGGTCTCATCTCTTTCTTACCCGTCCCGTCTCTGAAATTTGGTCAAATCTACACAGTAAGTGGCTTCCCCCTGCAATAGCAAACTCAAACTTCCTGCTGCGTCACAGAAGGGTGCTGGTTTCTGTCGTCCTTCACCAGATAAGTAAAAGCACGTATGCGAGAACCTGTCCGGTCTGTAGGGTGGAAGATGAAGATTTTAACCACTTTATGCTATACTGTACAGTCACACGGGATTTCAGGGATTGGGTTAAAACGTTGTTAATCAATAAGTGTAAACTGCCTAAGTTAGAAGGGGAAGCATGGGACTGGGTGTGGTGCTTTGGGAAACAAAAAGGTGATAAAAGATGTAATGTTGGTTTAATCAATTTTTTATTGAGTGTAGCACGTCATGTGTTGTATGTTGGTAGAAATTATGCTTTGTATGGGGGGAAAAGGACAAACAGGGTGGGTTGTTTTCAAAATATGGTGACACATTACATGAGAATTCTGTTTTCAGTGGATGAGGATGAGTTTATAGCTAGGTGGGGGGCAAGGAATGATTTATGTGAGCTGGATGGGGAGGGTAGATTGCACATCGATTTTGGGTGAATTTATTTAACCTTGTAGTATATGGGTGTATATATTTAAGAATGTATGTGTGTATGTAGGTGTATGTATATATGTATATATATGTGTGTATGTATATATATGTATGTATATATGTGCATACAAATATGTGGAAAAAAAGGGGAAGAGGCTTGCTTTGCTTTAATTTGTTTGATTTACTGTAAAAAAGACGAATGAATTTACTCTTTTTCTTTATGTTTCTCTGTATATAGTTAATTTTTATTTTGTAAAGTGTATTTTTGATAATAAAAAGATAAAAAAAAAAAAAAAAAAAAAAAAGACAGTATCTCCGCCTGTCACGCGGAAGACCGGGGTTCGATTCCCCGACGGGGAAAGTCTTTTTGCCTTTGTCCCGGACAGTTGAAATTTCCCGCAATACGTCTTCGGCTTGGTTGAGGAGGCTTGCATTTCCAAATGATGGCCAGAAGAAGTCATCGGGTGTTGTGCCAAAATAGCTCCGTTGGGAGAGCGTTAAACTGAAGATCTAAAGGTCCCTGGTTCGATCCCGGGCTTCGGCATTACACCACCTCTGTCTTGCGTACGATGCCAAGAGTCCCCTAACCTTTTGTTTTTGTACTTAAGACGGTTTGGAAGGTAGTCTCTATGTGTGCCATTCTGTGATTTCAGGTTGTTTTACGGAGCAAGCATGTGTAAGAACTTAGTCAACCCACTGACACAGCTTGAGTGTAAATGTCATCTTAAAATAACAACAATTGTGTTTCTGCCTGATTTCAGGCCAGGGACCTTTCACGTGTGAGGCAAACTTGATAACCGCTACACCACAGATACCGGCGACTTTGACGAGCTACTTCAGAGCGTAGGCAAAAGCAGGCTTTCACATTCAGGCCCGTAGGTAACGTTCCTTTTCAAATGCAGATTGCCGGAGAACGTAGGGGCGTAATTTGACAAGTGATGCATTTTTGTCCAACCTTGAGCGATTAAAAGTAATGGCATCAGAACAGCGTAACTACACCAGGGGCATGGCCTGGGCCAGTGCTGTTCCAGTCCTCGTTCGTATAGTGGACAGGATCTCCGCCTGTTGTAATTGACATCCTAGGACTACTACTGCAAGTGCAGCTATTTCTCATGGGAGAAAGTCTCTATTTCGATTAAAAGTATGTGGTGGCTTTGTCCAAACTGAGGCTGTTTAGAAATTGGTTCTTAACTTTCTTCTGTAGTCTCGCATAACCCTTTTCGATTTCTTTGACCAATTTGCACATGCTGTTTGCCATATCACGTGCACCAAGAAGAGGGCATGCAATTGCAGGAAAGGAACTCCTCAACAGGTAACTCAAAACTGAAATTGAACGACGACGACCATTAGTCAACCCACTGACACAGCTTGAGTGTTAATGTCATCTTTAAATAACAACAATTGTGTTTCTGCCTGGTTTCAGGCCAGGGACCTTTCACGTGTGAGGCGAACTTGATAACCGCTACACCACAGAAATCGGCGACTTTGACGAGCTACTTCAGAGCGTAGCTTCCCAGCAAGAAGAATACCACGGTCGTGGAAGTTTACTCCTCAGGGGTTTTGGGATGAAAGGATCTTTATCGAACTTTGTAGTACTAAAACCAAAAGTGTTGCCTTTCTAATTGTTAGAGCTGAGACAACCCCTTTTACAAGGCAATCCACCCAGACTGACTGTGCACAGGATAATGGATAGCAAAAGGGTTTCTGCCTGATTTCGAACGAGGGACCTTTATGCATGTTAGGCCAAGGTGATATCCACTACACTACAGAATTTAGCCACGTAGGGTATTACTTTCAGAGGGTAGCATCTAACCACAAAGCGACACATTATCGTGCAAGGTCGACTCTAAGGGGCTTTCCAAAATCCTAGTGCACAATAGGTACTTTCTCAGCTTAATGGGGACCATGCTCATATGTGGAGGCTGATCGGTCCAATGCTAAGCCAGTGTAGCGTGGAGAGGGGATTGAAGCTGTGGTAATTGACATCCTAGGGCTGCTGCTTCAGTGCAGCTGTTTTTCATGGGAGAAACAAAGGCTGTTTAGAAATTGGTTCTTAACAATCTTCTGTAGTCTCGCAAAACCCTTTTTGATTTCTTTGACCAATTTGCACATGCTGTTTGCCATATCGCGTCCAACAAGAAGAGGGCGCGCAATTGTAGTCAACAGATACTCAAAACTGAAATTGAATAACGACCATTGCAACTTTAGCCAGTAATCGTCCGCTCTGTCAAAGACACAGCCTTTTTTCGGCGACTACTCTGGAGTGACTGCAAAAGATCTAACAGGCAAAAGTAGGCTTTCACATTCAGGCCCGTAGGTAACGTTCCTTTTCAAATGCAGATTGACGGAGAACGTAGGAGCGTAATTTGACAATTGATTCATTTTTGTCCAACCTTGAGCGAGTAAAAGTAATGGCATCAGAACGGCGTAACTACACCAGGGGCATGGCCGGGGGCAGTGCTGTTCCAGTCCTCGTTAGTATAGTGGACAGTATCTCCGCCTGTTGTAATTGACATCCTAGGGCTGCTGCTGCAAGTGCAGCTATTTTTCATGGGAGAAAGTCTCTATTTCGATTAATAGTATGTGGTGGCTTTGTCCAAAGTGAGGCTGTTTAGAAATTGGTTCTTAACTTTCTTCTGTAGTCTCGCATAACCCTTTTCGATTTCTTTGACCAATTTGCACTAGCTGCTTGCCCTTTTCGATTTCTTTGACCAATTTGCACATGCTGTTTGCCATATCGCGTGCACCAAGAAGAGGGCATGCAATTGCAGGAAAGTAACTCCTCAACAGGTACTCAAAACTGAAAATGAACGACGACAATTGCAACTTTAGCCAGTAATGGTCCGCTCAGTCAAAGGCACACAGCCTTTGTCCAGCGACTACTCTGGCGAGACTGCAAACGAGCAGTGCTTTTCCAGTCCTCGTTAGTATAGTGGACAGTATCTCCGCCTGTCACGTGGAAGACCGGGGTTCGATTCCCCGACGGGGAGAGTCTTTTTGCCTTTGTCCCGGACAGTTGAAATTTCCCGCAATACGTCTTTGGCTTGGTTGAGGAGGCTTGCATTTGCAAATGATGGCCAGAAGAAGTCATCGGTTGTTGTGCCGAAATAGCTCAGTTGGGAGAGCGTTAGACTGAAGATCTGAAGGTCCCTGATTCGATCCCGGGTTTCGGCATTACACCACCTCTGTCCAGCTTACGATGCCAAGAGGCCCCTAAACTTTTGTTTTTGTACTTAAGACGCTTCGGAAGGTAGTCTCTATGTGTGCCATTCTGTGATTTCAGGTTGTTTTACGGAGCAAGCATGTGTAAGAACTTAGTCAACCCACTGACACAGCTTGAGTGTAAATGTCATTTTAAAATAACAACAATTGTGTTTCTGCCTGATTTCAGGCCAGGGACCTTTCACGTGTGAGGCGAACTTGATAACCGCTACACCACAGATACCGGCGACTTTGACGAGCTACTTCAGAGCGTAGGCAAAAGCAGGCTTTCACATTCAGGCCCGTAGGTAACGTTCCTTTTCAAATGCAGATTGCCGGAGAACGTAGGGGCGTAATTTGACAAGTGATGCATTTTTGTCCAACCTTGAGCGATTAAAAGTAATGGCATCAGAACAGCGTAACTACACCAGGGGCATGGCCGGGGCCAGTGCTGTTCCAGTCCTCGTTAGTATAGTGTACAGGATCTCCGCCTGTTGTAATTGACATCCTAGGGCTGCTGCTGCAAGTGCAGCTATTTTTCATTGGAGAAAGTCTCTATTTCGATTAATAGTATGTGGTGGCTTTGTCCAAACGGAAGCTGTTTAGAAATTGGTTCTTAACTTTCTTCTGTAGTCTCGCATAACCCTTTTCGATTTCTTTGACCAATTTGCACATGCTGTTTGCCATATCGCGTGCACCAAGAAGAGGGCATGCAATTGCAGGAAAGGAACTCCTCAACAGGTAACTCAAAACTGAAATTGAACGACGACGACCATTAGTCAACCCACTGACACAGCTTGAGTGTTAATGTCATCTTTAAATAACAACAATTGTGTTTCTGCCTAGTTTCAGGCCAGGGACCTTTCACGTGTGAGGCGAACTTGATAACCGCTACACCACAGAAATCGGCGACTTTGACGAGCTACTTCAGAGCGTAGCTTCCCAGCAAGAAGAATACCACGGTCGTGGAAGTTTACTCCTCAGGGGTTTTGGGATGAAAGGATCTTTATCGAACTTTGTAGTACTAAAACCAAAAGTGTTGCCTTTCTAATTGTTAGAGCTGAGACAACCCCTTTTACAAGGCAATCCACCCAGACTGACTGTGCACAGGATAATGGATAGCAAAAGGGTTTCTGCCTGATTTCGAACGAGGGACCTTTATGCATGTTAGGCCAAGGTGATATCCACTACACTACAGAATTTAGCCACGTAGGGTATTACTTTCAGAGGGTAGCATCTAACCACAAAGCGACACATTATCGTGCAAGGTCGACTCTAAGGGGCTTTCCAAAATCCTAGTGCACAATAGGTACTTTCTCAGCTTAATGGGGACCATGCTCATATGTGGAGGCTGATCGGTCCAATGCTAAGCCAGTGTAGCGTGGAGAGGGGATTGAAGCTGTGGTAATTGACATCCTAGGGCTGCTTCTTCAGTGCAGCTGTTTTTCATGGGAGAAACAAAGGCTGTTTAGAAATTGGTTCTTAACAATCTTCTGTAGTCTCGCAAAACCCTTTTTGATTTCTTTGACCAATTTGCACATGCTGTTTGCCATATCGCGTCCAACAAGAAGAGGGCGCGCAATTGTAGTCAACAGATACTCAAAACTGAAATTGAATAACGACCATTGCAACTTTAGCCAGTAATCGTCCGCTCTGTCAAAGACACAGCCTTTTTTCGGCGACTACTCTGGAGTGACTGCAAAAGATCTAACAGGCAAAAGTAGGCTTTCACATTCAGGCCCGTAGGTAACGTTCCTTTTCAAATGCAGATTGACGGAGAACGTAGGAAAGTAATTTGACAATTGATTCATTTTTGTCCAACCTTGAGCGAGTAAAAGTAATGGCATCAGAACGGCGTAACTACACCAGGGGCATGGCCGGGGGCAGTGCTGTTCCAGTCCTCGTTAGTATAGTGGACAGTATCTCCGCCTGTTGTAATTGACATCCTAGGGCTGCTGCTGCAAGTGCAGCTATTTTTCATGGGAGAAAGTCTCTATTTCGATTAATAGTATGTGGTGGCTTTGTCCAAAGTGAGGCTGTTTAGAAATTGATTCTTAACTTTCTTCTGTAGTCTCGCATAACCCTTTTCGATTTCTTTGACCAATTTGCACTTGCTGCTTGCCATTTTCGATTTCTTTGACCAATTTGCACATGCTGTTTGCCATATCGCGTGCACCAAGAAGAGGGCATGCAATTGCAGGAAAGGAACTCCTCAACAGGTACTCAAAACTGAAATTGAACGACGACAATTGCAACTTTAGCCAGTAATGGTCCGCTCAGTCAAAGGCACACAGCCTTTGTCCAGCGACTACTCTGGCGAGACTGCAAACGAGCAGTGCTTTTCCAGTCCTCGTTAGTATAGTGGACAGTATCTCCGCCTGTCACGTGGAAGACCGGGGTTCGATTCCCCGACGGGGAGAGTCTTTTTGCCTTTGTCCCGGACAGTTGAAATTTCCCGCAATACGTCTTTGGCTTGGTTGAGGAGGCTTGCATTTGCAAATGATGGCCAGAAGAAGTCATCGGTTGTTGTGCCGAAATAGCTCAGTTGGGAGAGCTGTTAGACTGAAGATCTGAAGGTCCCTGGTTCGATCCCGGGTTTCAGCATTACACCACCTCTGTCCGGCTTACGATGCCAAGAGGCCCCTAATCTTTTGTTTTTGTACTTAAGACGGTTCGGAAGGTAGTCTCTATGTGTGCCATTCTGTGATTTCAGGTTGTTTTACGGAGCAAGCATGTGTAAGAACTTAGTCAACCCACTGACACAGCTTGAGTGTGAATGTCATCTTAAAATAACAACAATTGTGTTTCTGCCTGATTTCAGGCTAGGGACCTTTCACGTGTGAGGCGAACTTGATAACCGCTACACCACAGATACCGGCGACTTTGACGGGCTACTTCAGAGCGTAGGCAAAAGCAGGCTTTCACATTCAGGCCCGTAGGTAACGTTCCTTTTCAATTGCAGATTGCCGGAGAACGTAGGGGCGTAATTTGACAAGTGATGCATTTTTATCCAACCTTGTGCGAGTAAAACTAATGGCATCAGAACGGCGTAACTACACCAGGGGCATGGCCGGGGCCAGTGCTGTTCCAGTCCTCGTTAGTATAGTGGACAGTATCTCCGCCTGTTGTAATTGACATCCTAGGGCTGCTGCTGCAAGTGCAGCTATTTTTCATTGGAGAAAGTCTCTATTTCGATTAATAGTATGTGGTGGCTTTGTCCAAACCGAGGCTGTTTAGAAATTGGTTCTTAACTTTCTTCTGTAGTCTCGCATAACCCTTTTCGATTTCTTTGACCAATTTGCACTTGCTGCTTGCCCTTTTCGATTTCTTTGACCAATTTGCACATGCTGTTTGCCATATCGCGTGCACCAAGAAGAGGGCATGCAATTGCAGGAAAGGAACTCCTCAACAGGTAACTCAAAACTGAAATTGAACGACGACGACCATTAGTCAACCCACTGACACAGCTTGAGTGTTAATGTCATCTTTAAATAACAACAATTGTGTTTCTGCCTGGTTTCAGGCCAGGGACCTTTCACGTGTGAGGCGAACTTGATAACCGCTACACCACAGAAATCGGCGACTTTGACGAGCTACTTCAGAGCGTAGCTTCCCAGCAAGAAGAATACCACGGTCGTGGAAGTTTACTCCTCAGGGGTTTTGGGATGAAAGGATCTTTATCGAACTTTGTAGTACTAAAACCAAAAGTGTTGCCTTTCTAATTGTTAGAGCTGAGACAACCCCTTTTACAAGGCAATCCACCCAGACTGACTGTGCACAGGATAATGGATAGCAAAAGGGTTTCTGCCTGATTTCGAACGAGGGACCTTTATGCATGTTAGGCCAAGGTGATATCCACTACACTACAGAATTTAGCCACGTAGGGTATTACTTTCAGAGGGTAGCATCTAACCACAAAGCGACACATTATCGTGCAAGGTCGACTCTAAGGGGCTTTCCAAAATCCTAGTGCACAATAGGTACTTTCTCAGCTTAATGGGGACCATGCTCATATATGGAGGCTGATCGGTCCAATGCTAAGCCAGTGTAGCGTGGAGAGGGGATTGAAGCTGTGGTAATTGACATCCTAGGGCTGCTGCTTCAGTGCAGCTGTTTTTCATGGGAGAAACAAAGGCTGTTTAGAAATTGGTTCTTAACAATCTTCTGTAGTCTCGCAAAACCCTTTTTGATTTCTTTGACCAATTTGCACATGCTGTTTGCCATATCGCGTCCAACAAGAAGAGGGCGCGCAATTGTAGTCAACAGATACTCAAAACTGAAATTGAATAACGACCATTGCAACTTTAGCCAGTAATCGTCCGCTCTGTCAAAGACACAGCCTTTTTTCGGCGACTACTCTGGAGTGACTGCAAAAGATCTAACAGGCAAAAGTAGGCTTTCACATTCAGGCCCGTAGGTAACGTTCCTTTTCAAATGCAGATTGACGGAGAACGTAGGAGCGTAATTTGACAATTGATTCATTTTTGTCCAACCTTGAGCGAGTAAAAGTAATGGCATCAGAACGGCGTAACTACACCAGGGGCATGGCCGGGGGCAGTGCTGTTCCAGTCCTCGTTAGTATAGTGGACAGTATCTCCGCCTGTTGTAATTGACATCCTAGGGCTGCTGCTGCAAGTGCAGCTATTTTTCATGGGAGAAAGTCTCTATTTCGATTAATAGTATGTGGTGGCTTTGTCCAAAGTGAGGCTGTTTAGAAATTGGTTCTTAACTTTCTTCTGTAGTCTCGCATAACCCTTTTCGATTTCTTTGACCAATTTGCACTTGCTGCTTGCCCTTTTCGATTTCTTTGACCAATTTGCACATGCTGTTTGCCATATCGCGTGCACCAATAAGAGGGCATGCAATTGCAGGAAAGGAACTCCTCAACAGGTACTCAAAACTGAAATTGAACGACGACAATTGCAACTTTAGCCAGTAATGGTCCGCTCAGTCAAAGGCACACAGCCTTTGTCCAGCGACTACTCTCCCGAGACTGCAAACGAGCAGTGCTTTTCCAGGCCTCGTTAGTATAGTGGACAGTATCTCCGCCTGTCACGTGGAAGACCGGGGTTCGATTCCCCGACGGGGAGAGTCTTTTTGCCTTTGTCCCGGACAGTTGAAATTTCCCGCAATACGTCTTTGGCTTGGTTGAGGAGGCTTGCATTTGCAAATGATGGCCAGAAGAAGTCATCGGTTGTTGTGCCGAAATAGCTCACTTGGGAGAGCGTTAGACTGAAGATCTGAAGGTCCCTGGTTCGATCCCGGGTTTCGGCATTACACCACCTCTGTCCAGCTTACGATGCCAAGAGGCCCCTAAACTCTTGTTTTTGTACTTAAGACGGTTCGGAAGGTAGTCTCTATGTGTGCCATTCTGTGATTTCAGGTTGTTTTACGGAGCAAGCATGTGTAAGAACTTAGTCAACCCACTGACACAGCTTGAGTGTAAATGTCATTTTAAAATAACAACAATTGTGTTTCTGCCTGATTTCAGGCCAGGGACCTTTCACGTGTGAGGCGAACTTGATAACCGCTACACCACAGATACCGGCGACTTTGACGAGCTACTTCAGAGCGTAGGCAAAAGCAGGCTTTCACATTCAGGCCCGTAGGTAACGTTCCTTTTCAAATGCAGATTGCCGGAGAACGTAGGGGCGTAATTTGACAAGTGATGCATTTTTGTCCAACATTGAGCGATTAAAAGTAATGGCATCAGAACAGCGTAACTACACCAGGGGCATGGCCGGGGCCAGTGCTGTTCCAGTCCTCGTTAGTATAGTGTACAGGATCTCCGCCTGTTGTAATTGACATCCTAGGGCTGCTGCTGCAAGTGCAGCTATTTTTCATTGGAGAAAGTCTCTATTTCGATTAATAGTATGTGGTGGCTTTGTCCAAACGGAAGCTGTTTAGAAATTGGTTCTTAACTTTCTTCTGTAGTCTCGCATAACCCTTTTCGATTTCTTTGACCAATTTGCACATGCTGTTTGCCATATCGCGTGCACCAAGAAGAGGGCATGCAATTGCAGGAAAGGAACTCCTCAACAGGTAACTCAAAACTGAAATTGAACGACGACCATTGCAAGCATGTGTAAGAACTTAGTCAACCCACTGACACAGCTTGAGTGTTAATGTCATCTTTAAATAACAACAATTGTGTTTCTGCCTGGTTTCAGGCCAGGGACCTTTCACGTGTGAGGCGAACTTGATAACCGCTACACCACAGAAATCGGCGACTTTGACGAGCTACTTCAGAGCGTAGCTTCCCAGCAAGAAGAATACCACGGTCGTGGAAGTTTACTCTTCAGGAGTTTTGGGATGAAAGGATCTTTATCGAACTTTGTAGTACTAAAACCAAAAGTGTTGCCTTTCTAATTGTTAGAGCTGAGACAACCCCTTTTACAAGGCAATCCACCCAGACTGACTGTGCACATGATAATGGATAGCAAAAGGGTTTCTGCCTGATTTCGAACGAGGGACCTTTATGCATGTTAGGCTAAGGTGATATCCACTGCACTACAGAATTTAGCCACGTAGGGTATTACTTTCAGAGGGTAGCATCTAACCACAAAGCGACACATTATCGTGCAAGGTCGACTCTAAGGGGCTTTCCAAAATCCTAGTGCACAATAGGTACTTTCTCAGCTTAATGGGGACCATGCTCATATGTGGAGGCTGATCGGTCCAATGCTAAGCCAGTGTAGCGTGGAGAGGGGATTGAAGCTGTGGTAATTGACATCCTAGGGCTGCTGCTTCAGTGCAGCTGTTTTTCATGGGAGAAACAAAGGCTGTTTAGAAATTGGTTCTTAACAATCTTCTGTAGTCTCGCAAAACCCTTTTTGATTTCTTTGACCAATTTGCACATGCTGTTTGCCATATCGCGTCCAACAAGAAGAGGGCGCGCAATTGTAGTCAACAGATACTCAAAACTGAAATTGAATAACGACCATTGCAACTTTAGCCAGTAATCGTCCGCTCTGTCAAAGACACAGCCTTTTTTCGGCGACTACTCTGGAGTGACTGCAAAAGATCTAACAGGCAAAAGTAGGCTTTCACATTCAGGCCCGTAGGTAACGTTCCTTTTCAAATGCAGATTGACGGAGAACGTAGGAGCGTAATTTGACAATTGATTCATTTTTGTCCAACCTTGAGCGAGTAAAAGTAATGGCATCAGAACGGCGTAACTACACCAGGGGCATGGCCGGGGGCAGTGCTGTTCCAGTCCTCGTTAGTATAGTGGACAGTATCTCCGCCTGTTGTAATTGACATCCTAGGGCTGCTGCTGCAAGTGCAGCTATTTTTCATGGGAGAAAGTCTCTATTTCGATTAATAGTATGTGGTGGCTTTGTCCAAAGTGAGGCTGTTTAGAAATTGGTTCTTAACTTTCTTCTGTAGTCTCGCATAACCCTTTTCGATTTCTTTGACCAATTTGCACTTGCTGCTTGCCCTTTTCGATTTCTTTGACCAATTTGCACATGCTGTTTGCCATATCGCGTGCACCAAGAAGAGGGCATGCAATTGCAGGAAAGGAACTTCTCAACAGGTACTCAAAACTGAAATTGAACGACGACAATTGCAACTTTAGCCAGTAATGGTCCGCTCAGTCAAAGGCACACAGCCTTTGTCCAGCGACTACTCTCCCGAGACTGCAAACGAGCAGTGCTTTTCCAGGCCTCGTTAGTATAGTGGACAGTATCTCCGCCTGTCACGTGGAAGACCGGGGTTCGATTCCCCGACGGGGAGAGTCTTTTTGCCTTTGTCCCGGACAGTTGAAATTTCCCGCAATACGTCTTTGGCTTGGTTGAGGAGGCTTGCATTTGCAAATGATGGCCAGAAGAAGTCATCGGTTGTTGTGCCGAAATAGCTCAGTTGGGAGAGCGTTAGACTGAAGATCTGAAGGTCCCTGGTTCGATCCCGGGTTTCGGCCTTACACCACCTCTGTCCAGCTTACGATGCCAAGAGGCCCCTAAACTTTTGTTTTTGTACTTAAGACGGTTCGGAAGGTAGTCTCTATGTGTGCCATTCTGTGATTTCAGGTTGTTTTACGGAGCAAGCATGTGTAAGAACTTAGTCAACCCACTGACACAGCTTGAGTGTAAATGTCATTTTAAAAAAACAACAATTGTGTTTCTGCCTGATTTCAGGCCAGGGACCTTTCACGTGTGAGGCGAACTTGATAACCGCTACACCACAGATACCGGCGACTTTGACGAGCTACTTCAGAGCGTAGGCAAAAGCAGGCTTTCACATTCAGGCCCGTAGGTAACGTTCCTTTTCAAATGCAGATTGCCGGAGAACGTAGGGGCGTAATTTGACAAGTGATGCATTTTTGTCCAACCTTGAGCGATTAAAAGTAATGGCATCAGAACAGCGTAACTACACCAGGGGCATGGCCGGGGCCAGTACTTTGACGAGCTACTTCAGAGCGTAGCTTCCCAGCAAGAAGAATACCACGGTCGTGGAAGTTTACTCCTCAGGGGTTTTGGGATGAAAGGATCTTTATCGAACTTTGTAGTACTAAAACCAAAAGTGTTGCCTTTCTAATTGTTAGAGCTGAGACAACCCCTTTTACAAGGCAATCCACCCAGACTGACTGTGCACAGGATAATGGATAGCAAAAGGGTTTCTGCCTGATTTCGAACGAGGGACCTTTATGCATGTTAGGCCAAGGTGATATCCACTACACTACAGAATTTAGCCACGTAGGGTTTTACTTTCAGAGGGTAGCATCTAACCACAAAGCGACACATTATCGTGCAAGGTCGACTCTAAGGGGCTTTCCAAAATCCTAGTGCACAATAGGTACTTTCTCAGCTTAATGGGGACCATGCTCATATGTGGAGGCTGATCGGTCCAATGCTAAGCCAGTGTAGCGTGGAGAGGGGATTGAAGCTGTGGTAATTGACATCCTAGGGCTGCTGCTTCAGTGCAGCTGTTTTTCATGGGAGAAACAAAGGCTGTTTAGAAATTGGTTCTTAACAATCTTCTGTAGTCTCGCAAAACCCTTTTTGATTTCTTTGACCAATTTGCACATGCTGTTTGCCATATCGCGTCCAACAACAAGAGGGCGCGCAATTGTAGTCAACAGATACTCAAAACTGAAATTGAATAACGACCATTGCAACTTTAGCCAGTAATCGTCCGCTCTGTCAAAGACACAGCCTTTTTTCGGCGACTACTCTGGAGTGACTGCAAAAGATCTAACAGGCAAAAGTAGGCTTTCACATTCAGGCCCGTAGGTAACGTTCCTTTTCAAATGCAGATTGACGGAGAACGTAGGAAAGTAATTTGACAATTGATTCATTTTTGTCCAACCTTGAGCGAGTAAAAGTAATGGCATCAGAACGGCGTAACTACACCAGGGGCATGGCCGGGGGCAGTGCTGTTCCAGTCCTCGTTAGTATAGTGGACAGTATCTCCGCCTGTTGTAATTGACATCCTAGGGCTGCTGCTGCAAGTGCAGCTATTTTTCATGGGAGAAAGTCTCTATTTCGATTAATAGTATGTGGTGGCTTTGTCCAAAGTGAGGCTGTTTAGAAATTGGTTCTTAACTTTCTTCTGTAGTCTCGCATAACCCTTTTCGATTTCTTTGACCAATTTGCACTTGCTGCTTGCCATTTTCGATTTCTTTGACCAATTTGCACATGCTGTTTGCCATATCGCGTGCATCAAGAAGAGGGCATGCAATTGCAGGAAAGGAACTCCTCAACAGGTACTCAAAACTGAAATTGAACGACGACAATTGCAACTTTAGCCAGTAATGGTCCGCTCAGTCAAAGGCACACAGCCTTTGTCCAGCGACTACTCTGCCGAGACTGCAAACGAGCAGTGCTTTTCCAGTCCTCGTTAGTATAGTGGACAGTATCTCCGCCTGTCACGTGGAAGACCGGGGTTCGATTCCCCGACGGGGAGAGTCTTTTTGCCTTTGTCCCGGACAGTTGAAATTTCCCGCAATACGTCTTTGGCTTGGTTGAGGAGGCTTGCATTTGCAAATGATGGCCAGAAGAAGTCATCGGTTGTTGTGCCGAAATAGCTCAGTTGGGAGAGCGTTAGACTGAAGATCTGAAGGTCCCTGGTTCGATCCCGGGTTTCGGCATTACACCACCTCTGTCTGGCTTACGATGCCAAGAGGCCCCTAATCTTTTGTTTTTGTACTTAAGACGGTTCGGAAGGTAGTCTCTATGTGTGCCATTCTGTGATTTCAGGTTGTTTTACGGAGCAAGCATGTGTAAGAACTTAGTCAACCCACTGACACAGCTTGAGTGTGAATGTCATCTTAAAATAACAACAATTGTGTTTCTGCCTGATTTCAGGCTAGGGACCTTTCACGTGTGAGGCGAACTTGATAACCGCTACACCACAGATACCGGCGACTTTGACGGGCTACTTCAGAGCGTAGGCAAAAGCAGGCTTTCACATTCAGGCCCGTAGGTAACGTTCCTTTTCAATTGCAGATTGCCGGAGAACGTAGGGGCGTAATTTGACAAGTGATGCATTTTTATCCAACCTTGTGCGAGTAAAACTAATGGCATCAGAACAGCGTAACTACACCAGGGGCATGGCCGGGGCCAGTGCTGTTCCAGTCCTCGTTAGTATAGTGGACAGGATCTCCGCCTGTTGTAATTGACATCCTAGGGCTGCTGCTGCAAGTGCAGCTATTTTTCATTGGAGAAAGTCTCTATTTCGATTAATAGTATGTGGTGGCTTTGTCCAAACTGAGGCTGTTTAGAAATTGGTTCTTAACTTTCTTCTGTAGTCTCGCATAACCCTTTTCAATTTCTTTGACCAATTTGCACATGCTGTTTGCCATATCGCGTGCACCAAGAAGAGGGCATGCAATTGCAGGAAAGGAACTCCTCAACAGGTAACTCAAAACTGAAATTGAACGACGACCATTGCAAGCATGTGTAAGAACTTAGTCAACCCACTGACACAGCTTGAGTGTGAATGTCATCTTAAAATAACAACAATTGTGTTTCTGCCTGGTTTCAGGCCAGGGACCTTTCACCTGTGAGGCGAACTTGATAACCGCTACACCACAGAAATCGGCGACTTTGACGAGCTACTTCAGAGCGTAGCTTCCCAGCAAGAAGAATAACACGGTCGTGGAAGTTAACTCCTCAGGGGTTTTGGGATGAAAGGATCTTTATCGAACTTTGTAGTACTAAAACTAAAAGTGTTGCCTTTCTAATTGTTAGAGCTGAGACAACCCCTTTTACAAGGCAATCCACCCAGACTGACTGTGCACATGATAATGGTTAGCAAAAGGGTTTCTGCCTGATTTCGAACGAGGGACCTTTATGCATGTTAGGCCAAGGTGATATCCACTACACTACAGAATTTAGCCACGTAGGGTATTACTTTCAGAGGGTAGCATCTAACCACAAAGCGACACATTATCGTGCAAGGTCGACTCTAAGGGGCTTTCCAAAATCCTAGTGCACAATAGGTACTTTGTCAGTTTAATGGGGACCATGCTCATATGTGGAGGCTGATCGGTCCAATGCTAAGCCAGTGTAGCGTGGAGAGGGGATTGAAGCTGTGGTAATTGACATCCTAGGGCTGCTGCTTCAGTGCAGCTGTTTTTCATGGGAGAAACAAAGGCTGTTTAGAAATTGGTTCTTAACAATCTTCTGTAGTCTCGCAAAACCCTTTTTGATTTCTTTGACCAATTTGCACATGCTGTTTGCCATATCGCGTCCAACAAGAAGAGGGCGCGCAATTGTAGTCAACAGATACTCAAAACTGAAATTGAATAACGACCATTGCAACTTTAGCCAGTAATCGTCCGCTCTGTCAAAGACACAGCCTTTTTTCGGCGACTACTCTGGAGTGACTGCAAAAGATCTAACAGGCAAAAGTAGGCTTTCACATTCAGGCCCGTAGGTAACGTTCCTTTTCAAATGCAGATTGACGGAGAACGTAGGAGCGTAATTTGACAATTGATTCATTTTTGTCCAACCTTGAGCGAGTAAAAGTAATGGCATCAGAACGGCGTAACTACACCAGGGGCATGGCCGGGGGCAGTGCTGTTCCAGTCCTCGTTAGTATAGTGGACAGTATCTCCGCCTGTTGTAATTGACATCCTAGGGCTGCTGCTGCAAGTGCAGCTATTTTTCATGGGAGAAAGTCTCTATTTCGATTAATAGTATGTGGTGGCTTTGTCCAAAGTGAGGCTGTTTAGAAATTGGTTCTTAACTTTCTTCTGTAGTCTCGCATAACCCTTTTCGATTTCTTTGACCAATTTGCACTTGCTGCTTGCCCTTTTCGATTTCTTTGACCAATTTGCACATGCTGTTTGCCATATCGCGTGCACCAAGAAGAGGGCATGCAATTGCAGGAAAGGAACTCCTCAACAGGTACTCAAAACTGAAATTGAACGACGACAATTGCAACTTTAGCCAGTAATGGTCCGCTCAGTCAAAGGCACACAGCCTTTGTCCAGCGACTACTCTGGCGAGACTGCAAACGAGCAGTGCTTTTCCAGTCCTCGTTAGTATAGTGGACAGTATCTCCGCCTGTCACGTGGAAGACCGGGGTTCGATTCCCCGACGGGGAGAGTCTTTTTGCCTTTGTCCCGGACAGTTGAAATTTCCCGCAATACGTCTTTGGCTTGGTTGAGGAGGCTTGCATTTGCAAATGATGGCCAGAAGAAGTCATCAGTTGTTGTGCCGAAATAGCTCAGTTGGGAGAGCGTTAGACTGAAGATTTAAAGGTCCCTGGTTCGATCCTGGGTTTTGGCATTACACCACCTCTGTCTTGCGTACGATGCCAAGAGTCCCCTAACCTTTTGTTTTTTTACTTAACACGGTTTGGAAGGTAGTCTCTATGTGTGCCATTCTGTGATTTCAGGTTGTTTTACGGAGCAAGCATGTGTAAGAACTTAGTCAACCCACTGACACAGCTTGAGTGTAAATGTCATTTTAAAATAACAACAATTGTGTTTCTGCCTGATTTCAGGCCAGGGACCTTTCACGTGTGAGGCGAACTTGATAACCGCTACACCACAGATACCGGCGACTTTGACGAGCTACTTCAGAGCGTAGGCAAAAGCAGGCTTTCACATTCAGGCCCGTAGGTAACGTTCCTTTTCAAATGCAGATTGCCGGAGAACGTAGGGGCGTAATTTGACAAGTGATGCATTTTTGTCCAACCTTGAGCGATTAAAAGTAATGGCATCAGAACAGCGTAACTACACCAGGGGCATGGCCGGGGCCAGTACTTTGACGAGCTACTTCAGAGCGTAGCTTCCCAGCAAGAAGAATACCACGGTCGTGGAAGTTTACTCCTCAGGGGTTTTGGGATGAAAGGATCTTTATCGAACTTTGTAGTACTAAAACCAAAAGTGTTGCCTTTCTAATTGTTAGAGCTGAGACAACCCCTTTTACAAGGCAATCCACCCAGACTGACTGTGCACAGGATAATGGATAGCAAAAGGGTTTCTGCCTGATTTCGAACGAGGGACCTTTATGCATGTTAGGCCAAGGTGATATCCACTACACTACAGAATTTAGCCACGTAGGGTTTTACTTTCAGAGGGTAGCATCTAACCACAAAGCGACACATTATCGTGCAAGGTCGACTCTAAGGGGCTTTCCAAAATCCTAGTGCACAATAGGTACTTTCTCAGCTTAATGGGGACCATGCTCATATGTGGAGGCTGATCGGTCCAATGCTAAGCCAGTGTAGCGTGGAGAGGGGATTGAAGCTGTGGTAATTGACATCCTAGGGCTGCTGCTTCAGTGCAGCTGTTTTTCATGGGAGAAACAAAGGCTGTTTAGAAATTGGTTCTTAACAATCTTCTGTAGTCTCGCAAAACCCTTTTTGATTTCTTTGACCAATTTGCACATGCTGTTTGCCATATCGCGTCCAACAACAAGAGGGCGCGCAATTGTAGTCAACAGATACTCAAAACTGAAATTGAATAACGACCATTGCAACTTTAGCCAGTAATCGTCCGCTCTGTCAAAGACACAGCCTTTTTTCGGCGACTACTCTGGAGTGACTGCAAAAGATCTAACAGGCAAAAGTAGGCTTTCACATTCAGGCCCGTAGGTAACGTTCCTTTTCAAATGCAGATTGACGGAGAACGTAGGAAAGTAATTTGACAATTGATTCATTTTTGTCCAACCTTGAGCGAGTAAAAGTAATGGCATCAGAACGGCGTAACTACACCAGGGGCATGGCCGGGGGCAGTGCTGTTCCAGTCCTCGTTAGTATAGTGGACAGTATCTCCGCCTGTTGTAATTGACATCCTAGGGCTGCTGCTGCAAGTGCAGCTATTTTTCATGGGAGAAAGTCTCTATTTCGATTAATAGTATGTGGTGGCTTTGTCCAAAGTGAGGCTGTTTAGAAATTGGTTCTTAACTTTCTTCTGTAGTCTCGCATAACCCTTTTCGATTTCTTTGACCAATTTGCACTTGCTGCTTGCCATTTTCGATTTCTTTGACCAATTTGCACATGCTGTTTGCCATATCGCGTGCATCAAGAAGAGGGCATGCAATTGCAGGAAAGGAACTCCTCAACAGGTACTCAAAACTGAAATTGAACGACGACAATTGCAACTTTAGCCAGTAATGGTCCGCTCAGTCAAAGGCACACAGCCTTTGTCCAGCGACTACTCTGCCGAGACTGCAAACGAGCAGTGCTTTTCCAGTCCTCGTTAGTATAGTGGACAGTATCTCCGCCTGTCACGTGGAAGACCGGGGTTCGATTCCCCGACGGGGAGAGTCTTTTTGCCTTTGTCCCGGACAGTTGAAATTTCCCGCAATACGTCTTTGGCTTGGTTGAGGAGGCTTGCATTTGCAAATGATGGCCAGAAGAAGTCATCGGTTGTTGTGCCGAAATAGCTCAGTTGGGAGAGCGTTAGACTGAAGATCTGAAGGTCCCTGGTTCGATCCCGGGTTTCGGCATTACACCACCTCTGTCTGGCTTACGATGCCAAGAGGCCCCTAATCTTTTGTTTTTGTACTTAAGACGGTTCGGAAGGTAGTCTCTATGTGTGCCATTCTGTGATTTCAGGTTGTTTTACGGAGCAAGCATGTGTAAGAACTTAGTCAACCCACTGACACAGCTTGAGTGTGAATGTCATCTTAAAATAACAACAATTGTGTTTCTGCCTGATTTCAGGCTAGGGACCTTTCACGTGTGAGGCGAACTTGATAACCGCTACACCACAGATACCGGCGACTTTGACGGGCTACTTCAGAGCGTAGGCAAAAGCAGGCTTTCACATTCAGGCCCGTAGGTAACGTTCCTTTTCAATTGCAGATTGCCGGAGAACGTAGGGGCGTAATTTGACAAGTGATGCATTTTTATCCAACCTTGTGCGAGTAAAACTAATGGCATCAGAACAGCGTAACTACACCAGGGGCATGGCCGGGGCCAGTGCTGTTCCAGTCCTCGTTAGTATAGTGGACAGGATCTCCGCCTGTTGTAATTGACATCCTAGGGCTGCTGCTGCAAGTGCAGCTATTTTTCATTGGAGAAAGTCTCTATTTCGATTAATAGTATGTGGTGGCTTTGTCCAAACTGAGGCTGTTTAGAAATTGGTTCTTAACTTTCTTCTGTAGTCTCGCATAACCCTTTTCAATTTCTTTGACCAATTTGCACATGCTGTTTGCCATATCGCGTGCACCAAGAAGAGGGCATGCAATTGCAGGAAAGGAACTCCTCAACAGGTAACTCAAAACTGAAATTGAACGACGACCATTGCAAGCATGTGTAAGAACTTAGTCAACCCACTGACACAGCTTGAGTGTGAATGTCATCTTAAAATAACAACAATTGTGTTTCTGCCTGGTTTCAGGCCAGGGACCTTTCACCTGTGAGGCGAACTTGATAACCGCTACACCACAGAAATCGGCGACTTTGACGAGCTACTTCAGAGCGTAGCTTCCCAGCAAGAAGAATAACACGGTCGTGGAAGTTAACTCCTCAGGGGTTTTGGGATGAAAGGATCTTTATCGAACTTTGTAGTACTAAAACTAAAAGTGTTGCCTTTCTAATTGTTAGAGCTGAGACAACCCCTTTTACAAGGCAATCCACCCAGACTGACTGTGCACATGATAATGGTTAGCAAAAGGGTTTCTGCCTGATTTCGAACGAGGGACCTTTATGCATGTTAGGCCAAGGTGATATCCACTACACTACAGAATTTAGCCACGTAGGGTATTACTTTCAGAGGGTAGCATCTAACCACAAAGCGACACATTATCGTGCAAGGTCGACTCTAAGGGGCTTTCCAAAATCCTAGTGCACAATAGGTACTTTGTCAGTTTAATGGGGACCATGCTCATATGTGGAGGCTGATCGGTCCAATGCTAAGCCAGTGTAGCGTGGAGAGGGGATTGAAGCTGTGGTAATTGACATCCTAGGGCTGCTGCTTCAGTGCAGCTGTTTTTCATGGGAGAAACAAAGGCTGTTTAGAAATTGGTTCTTAACAATCTTCTGTAGTCTCGCAAAACCCTTTTTGATTTCTTTGACCAATTTGCACATGCTGTTTGCCATATCGCGTCCAACAAGAAGAGGGCGCGCAATTGTAGTCAACAGATACTCAAAACTGAAATTGAATAACGACCATTGCAACTTTAGCCAGTAATCGTCCGCTCTGTCAAAGACACAGCCTTTTTTCGGCGACTACTCTGGAGTGACTGCAAAAGATCTAACAGGCAAAAGTAGGCTTTCACATTCAGGCCCGTAGGTAACGTTCCTTTTCAAATGCAGATTGACGGAGAACGTAGGAGCGTAATTTGACAATTGATTCATTTTTGTCCAACCTTGAGCGAGTAAAAGTAATGGCATCAGAACGGCGTAACTACACCAGGGGCATGGCCGGGGGCAGTGCTGTTCCAGTCCTCGTTAGTATAGTGGACAGTATCTCCGCCTGTTGTAATTGACATCCTAGGGCTGCTGCTGCAAGTGCAGCTATTTTTCATGGGAGAAAGTCTCTATTTCGATTAATAGTATGTGGTGGCTTTGTCCAAAGTGAGGCTGTTTAGAAATTGGTTCTTAACTTTCTTCTGTAGTCTCGCATAACCCTTTTCGATTTCTTTGACCAATTTGCACTTGCTGCTTGCCCTTTTCGATTTCTTTGACCAATTTGCACATGCTGTTTGCCATATCGCGTGCACCAAGAAGAGGGCATGCAATTGCAGGAAAGGAACTTCTCAACAGGTACTCAAAACTGAAATTGAACGACGACAATTGCAACTTTAGCCAGTAATGGTCCGCTCAGTCAAAGGCACACAGCCTTTGTCCAGCGACTACTCTCCCGAGACTGCAAACGAGCAGTGCTTTTCCAGGCCTCGTTAGTATAGTGGACAGTATCTCCGCCTGTCACGTGGAAGACCGGGGTTCGATTCCCCGACGGGGAGAGTCTTTTTGCCTTTGTCCCGGACAGTTGAAATTTCCCGCAATACGTCTTTGGCTTGGTTGAGGAGGCTTGCATTTGCAAATGATGGCCAGAAGAAGTCATCGGTTGTTGTGCCGAAATAGCTCAGTTGGGAGAGCGTTAGACTGAAGATCTGAAGGTCCCTGGTTCGATCCCGGGTTTCGGCATTACACCACCTCTGTCCAGCTTACGATGCCAAGAGGCCCCTAAACTTTTGTTTTTGTACTTAAGACGGTTCGGAAGGTAGTCTCTATGTGTGCCATTCTGTGATTTCAGGTTGTTTTACGGAGCAAGCATGTGTAAGAACTTAGTCAACCCACTGACACAGCTTGAGTGTAAATGTCATTTTAAAAAAACAACAATTGTGTTTCTGCCTGATTTCAGGCCAGGGACCTTTCACGTGTGAGGCGAACTTGATAACCGCTACACCACAGATACCGGCGACTTTGACGAGCTACTTCAGAGCGTAGGCAAAAGCAGGCTTTCACATTCAGGCCCGTAGGTAACGTTCCTTTTCAAATGCAGATTGCCGGAGAACGTAGGGGCGTAATTTGACAAGTGATGCATTTTTGTCCAACCTTGAGCGATTAAAAGTAATGGCATCAGAACAGCGTAACTACACCAGGGGCATGGCCGGGGCCAGTGCTGTTCCAGTCCTCGTTAGTATAGTGTACAGGATCTCCGCCTGTTGTAATTGACATCCTAGGGCTGCTGCTGCAAGTGCAGCTATTTTTCATTGGAGAAAGTCTCTATTTCGATTAATAGTATGTGGTGGCTTTGTCCAAACGGAAGCTGTTTAGAAATTGGTTCTTAACTTTCTTCTGTAGTCTCGCATAACCCTTTTCGATTTCTTTGACCAATTTGCACATGCTGTTTGCCATATCGCGTGCACCAAGAAGAGGGCATGCAATTGCAGGAAAGGAACTCCTCAACAGGTAACTCAAAACTGAAATTGAACGACGACGACCATTAGTCAACCCACTGACACAGCTTGAGTGTTAATGTCATCTTTAAATAACAACAATTGTGTTTCTGCCTGGTTTCAGGCCAGGGACCTTTCACGTGTGAGGCGAACTTGATAACCGCTACACCACAGAAATCGGCGACTTTGACGAGCTACTTCAGAGCGTAGCTTCCCAGCAAGAAGAATACCACGGTCGTGGAAGTTTACTCCTCAGGGGTTTTGGGATGAAAATATCTTTATCGAACTTTGTAGTACTAAAACCAAAAGTGTTGCCTTTCTAATTGTTAGAGCTGAGACAACCCCTTTTACAAGGCAATCCACCCAGACTGACTGTGCACAGGATAATGGATAGCAAAAGGGTTTCTGCCTGATTTCGAACGAGGGACCTTTATGCATGTTAGGCCAAGGTGATATCCACTACACTACAGAATTTAGCCACGTAGGGTATTACTTTCAGAGGGTAGCATCTAACCACAAAGCGACACATTATCGTGCAAGGTCGACTCTAAGGGGCTTTCCAAAATCCTAGTGCACAATAGGTACTTTCTCAGCTTAATGGGGACCATGCTCATATGTGGAGGCTGATCGGTCCAATGCTAAGCCAGTGTAGCGTGGAGAGGGGATTGAAGCTGTGGTAATTGACATCCTAGGGCTGCTTCTTCAGTGCAGCTGTTTTTCATGGGAGAAACAAAGGCTGTTTAGAAATTGGTTCTTAACAATCTTCTGTAGTCTCGCAAAACCCTTTTTGATTTCTTTGACCAATTTGCACATGCTGTTTGCCATATCGCGTCCAACAACAAGAGGGCGCGCAATTGTAGTCAACAGATACTCAAAACTGAAATTGAATAACGACCATTGCAACTTTAGCCAGTAATCGTCCGCTCTGTCAAAGACACAGCCTTTTTTCGGCGACTACTCTGGAGTGACTGCAAAAGATCTAACAGGCAAAAGTAGGCTTTCACATTCAGGCCCGTAGGTAACGTTCCTTTTCAAATGCAGATTGACGGAGAACGTAGGAGCGTAATTTGACAATTGATTCATTTTTGTCCAACCTTGAGCGAGTAAAAGTAATGGCATCAGAACGGCGTAACTACACCAGGGGCATGGCCGGGGGCAGTGCTGTTCCAGTCCTCGTTAGTATAGTGGACAGTATCTCCGCCTGTTGTAATTGACATCCTAGGGCTGCTGCTGCAAGTGCAGCTATTTTTCATGGGAGAAAGTCTCTATTTCGATTAATAGTATGTGGTGGCTTTGTCCAAACTGAGGCTGTTTAGAAATTGGTTCTTAACTTTCTTCTGTAGTCTCGCATAACCCTTTTCGATTTCTTTGACCAATTTGCACTTGCTGCTTGCCCTTTTCGATTTCTTTGACCAATTTGCACATGCTGTTTGCCATATCGCGTGCACCAAGAAGAGGGCATGCAATTGCAGGAAAGGAACTCCTCAACAGGTACTCAAAACTGAAATTGAACGACGACAATTGCAACTTTAGCCAGTAATGGTCCGCTCAGTCAAAGGCACACAGCCTTTGTCCAGCGACTACTCTCCCGAGACTGCAAACGAGCAGTGCTTTTCCAGGCCTCGTTAGTATAGTGGACAGTATCTCCGCCTGTCACGTGGAAGACCGGGGTTCGATTCCCCGACGGGGAGAGTCTTTTTGCCTTTGTCCCGGACAGTTGAAATTTCCCGCAATACGTCTTTGGCTTGGTTGAGGAGGCTTGCATTTGCAAATGATGGCCAGAAGAAGTCATCAGTTGTTGTGCCGAAATAGCTCAGTTGGGAGAGCGTTAGACTGAAGATTTAAAGGTCCCTGGTTCGATCCCGGGTTTTGGCATTACACCACCTCTGTCTTGCGTACGATGCCAAGAGTCCCCTAACCTTTTGTTTTTTTACTTAACACGGTTTGGAAGGTAGTCTCTATGTGTGCCATTCTGTGATTTCAGGTTGTTTTACGGAGCAAGCATGTGTAAGAACTTAGTCAACCCACTGACACAGCTTGAGTGTAAATGTCATTTTAAAATAACAACAATTGTGTTTCTGCCTGATTTCAGGCCAGGGACCTTTCACGTGTGAGGCGAACTTGATAACCGCTACACCACAGATACCGGCGACTTTGACGAGCTACTTCAGAGCGTAGGCAAAAGCAGGCTTTCACATTCAGGCCCGTAGGTAACGTTCCTTTTCAAATGCAGATTGCCGGAGAACGTAGGGGCGTAATTTGACAAGTGATGCATTTTTGTCCAACCTTGAGCGATTAAAAGTAATGGCATCAGAACAGCGTAACTACACCAGGGGCATGGCCGGGGCCAGTACTTTGACGAGCTACTTCAGAGCGTAGCTTCCCAGCAAGAAGAATACCACGGTCGTGGAAGTTTACTCCTCAGGGGTTTTGGGATGAAAGGATCTTTATCGAACTTTGTAGTACTAAAACCAAAAGTGTTGCCTTTCTAATTGTTAGAGCTGAGACAACCCCTTTTACAAGGCAATCCACCCAGACTGACTGTGCACAGGATAATGGATAGCAAAAGGGTTTCTGCCTGATTTCGAACGAGGGACCTTTATGCATGTTAGGCCAAGGTGATATCCACTACACTACAGAATTTAGCCACGTAGGGTATTACTTTCAGAGGGTAGCATCTAACCACAAAGCGACACATTATCGTGCAAGGTCGACTCTAAGGGGCTTTCCAAAATCCTAGTGCACAATAGGTACTTTCTCAGCTTAATGGGGACCATGCTCATATGTGGAGGCTGATCGGTCCAATGCTAAGCCAGTGTAGCGTGGAGAGGGGATTGAAGCTGTGGTAATTGACATCCTAGGGCTGCTGCTTCAGTGCAGCTGTTTTTCATGGGAGAAACAAAGGCTGTTTAGAAATTGGTTCTTAACAATCTTCTGTAGTCTCGCAAAACCCTTTTTGATTTCTTTGACCAATTTGCACATGCTGTTTGCCATATCGCGTCCAACAACAAGAGGGCGCGCAATTGTAGTCAACAGATACTCAAAACTGAAATTGAATAACGACCATTGCAACTTTAGCCAGTAATCGTCCGCTCTGTCAAAGACACAGCCTTTTTTCGGCGACTACTCTGGAGTGAATGCAAAAGATCTAACAGGCAAAAGCAGGCTTTCACATTCAGGCCCGTAGGTAACGTTCCTTTTCAAATGCAGATTGCCGGAGAACGTAGGGGCGTAATTTGACAAGTG